>NW_008237222.1:2549018-2570740 GCF_000691975.1 Corvus brachyrhynchos | reverse complement strand
AACTGGGAAGTAAATAATAAATCTTACTTTTTTTGTTTTCTCCAGATTCTTATAACATTGCAATCACTGGGGTAGCTGAAAGCTTTAGAAGCTGGAGTTAGAGGATAGTGGAGTGATGTTTTAGGCTAATCTCTGGGGGTTTTTATGTGCTTTTCCTATGGTACAAGCCCTACTACCAAGGCAGCTGTGTGGTGGCTCCAGATGTGCCCAGCCCTTAGACACGGCACGCTGCCTTCGCTGTAGGGCGCTGAAGTGTCATTGGGAGCTGTGCCTCGGTGCTCCAGGCTGGCAGTGGGCAGTCAGGCTGAGCTGTATATGGAGGGCGTAGCTGCTTTTAGTAGTTTGAGTTAGTTTTCAACCTCACCTCTTATCTATGGATGTAAAATATTTGTTCTAATACCACATTAATTTGATTACAATTTATGTTATGCAATGTTGGAATCTGAAGACATTTTAATGGAGGAGGTTAAATTTTCTAAGAGATGTGAAGGGAAGGAACAAATTTTCTTTGCATTTCTTTATCTTTATTGGTGAGGTGGTAGATTGATTCCTGTTAGGAACTAGATGGCCTCAAATTTGCATTTGTACAAGCTTGCATTTGTAGCTGTTATATCTAACCCTAAAGGATCTTTGACAGGTGGAGTTTCCACTGGTGCCAATCAACGTTACAACTGTGCAAAGGACAATAACAGCACACCTGTCCAGCTGGTCCTGCTCAGAGCCAGGTGTGGAATCTCTTGTGTTGGGGAAGCTTTTATTGACTAATTAGGAGAGTTCAAGGAGGAAAATTGTAAGGATGGTCTAGCTGCCAGGACCTAGCTTTTCTGTGCATAGTCAGAGAGATGAAGGAAAATTAGATCTCCAAGAAGACCAGGTTTTGCCTCAGAATATTATGTTCAAGGTATTAGCTTTCTCCACTGCCTATGATTATCCTTTCCAGAGGAGATTTGAATTAGTAACTATACAATCCAAATGATAGTTATCAATTTTTGCTATCTGTGCTACTCTCTGGGAATGTAATTACAGGCTACGCTTCATTTGATCTATGTGTTAAAAAGAAAGAAACCATTGGGGTCTGGTTTCTTTATTTTATTTGTGCAGCTGTGACATTTGCATGAACAGTACTGAAGTGCTACTTCTTATATTTCTGCAAGATATAAAAGATACTTTTGAAACTTACCCAGAAGACGGCATGAAGGATTCTTAAAGCACATGTGAATGAATGTTTCAAAGCAAAAGTCAGTATTTTCTCTTTCCTGTGTTTGCCTTTCAAAATGATTTAATTTTTTGCATATTGAAAGTAACTTAGCAAACTTTCAGTAGGATTAATTTATTTAACAGCTTCTATGAAAGATTGTATCTGATGGACTATAAGTGGTATTTGTTTAGAATACAAGTGATGATCATAATAGGATCACAGAATAATTCAGGTGGTGAGGTTCCTCAGGAGACTGGTAGTCCAACCTGCTGCTCAAAGCAGAGCCAACTATGTTGTCAGATCAGATTACTGACTTGGTTTAAATATCTTAATGGAAGCAACTTGGACAGGTTTTAATATTATAATTTTTCAAACTTTTTAGAAATGTCGGATTTCTGCAAAAGGGAGAATAGTCAACAAGATTTCATGGATATATGTGACCTACCCTTTTAATGAGCATTTATGTGTCTGACACAGCCAGTTCTGGGAATGAAGCATATATTTTAGTAATTAATCTCTGATGCATTGGAAAGAATTTAACACTTAATATTGGCAGAGTTTTGACATCTGAAATAAAACCATTGCTTTGAAGTGGTCAGAGTGGAAGCAGATTCAGGTAGAAAGGGTATATATGATGCTGATACAAATTCAGGTGACAAACTTGATGTCATGTGTACATTATTAAATTAGAAAAAACATTACAAAACTGAAATCTGGTCTGTCGAAAGTTTTAAAATATTTTCAGAGTCATTCTAGCTTCAAAGCATCCTACAACATTTTCCATTTCTGAAATATTTTTGCCTTACATACGGCTGTGTGAAAAATCCCCTGTCTCAGATCACAGATGTTATCACCTAACACTGACCTCTGAAGCATTCCTGCAGCATATGAGTTAAAGAAAACGGAGCAATTCAAACTATCCTGGGGTGCTGGACACAGCATCCTTAGGCAGTTAATGGACAGAGGCGAGATGTCGCATAAGTTCACTGAAATTAAGTGGTTTATCTACAAAAGATCATGTGAACTCAGTTCCAATTTTATTTCTTTCTTTCATTTTTTTCCCCCAGTGCAAGCCACTGTCCAGCACAACTGATAGTAGGAAGCTTAAATCACTATTGTGCTCTTGAAGTCAGCCCTGAGCAACATGATGGCAAAATTGCAAGTTAGTTTCTGTGCCAGATGGGACCTAACTGAACATATAATTGAAACAGTGAGACCACCTGGATACACAAGGCTGTCAACTATAAAAAAGGCATACTCCTAACAGTTGCTGGTAGAAACAGACCAAACAACTTTTACAGGCAGCATGGGGAGTGCTAAGAAGAGTTTTATTCCTATATGGCCTGTGCAAATTCCAGGTGTGGCTGTAGATTATTGCTTCCTCTGGAAAGATGATGCAGTGGGTTCCTGGCATAGCTTCTGGTTCTCCATTTATCCAAACACCACCCAGCCATCATGACATAGCTTCCACTTTCTCTTGTGATTTGAAGAAGTTACGCATAGTCCGCCCCTTACTCATAATCCAATCCTCTGAGGTACCATTTCCCATTCATTTCTTATTTTACAGAGCCCTAAAAGTTGATGTAAAGGAAATACATTTTGGAACACCTATGTAGGTATTATAATCTTTTTTTTTTTTTAAAGTAGATAAATTGGGCCCATACGGCTTATTGTGATTAAAAGCTTCACTGCTTATGGTGAAATTCTAGAGCTACACATATTGCTGTTATTAGCATATAAATGCTCTTATCTGCCAGAGTTGGACATAATCATGAAATATGCCATCATTCCAGGATGAGGCTGGGAGCTGCCTGGGGTCCCATAACATTATGAGAATGAAGTAGCAATACTATTGTCATGGCTGAAGAAGCACATTCATTTCCACCCCCTCTTTTTTGAAACTGGTAATTTTACAGCAAAAATGGCTTACATGTTAGGCAAAATTTCTGAGATTTATTTTAATGTCAAAGGTGACTCTTTTTTCCCCTAGACCAATGACTTTAGTATTGACATTCTATCTCTTTTTCTTTTTTTGAGTAGCAGAAAAATCTGTTTAAACTTTAATTATTTCAGATACTTTGCATGCGCATGGAAGACAAATAGCTTAATAATGGTCAAATTTTCAGGGATTTAATCTAAATGTAAAACAAGCACCTCTAGAAAATATTAAGAAATGTATAACATATTTTAGCTGTGTGGTGAGTTTTTCTCTGGAGCTTTTTAGGATCCACTTTGTTCTTATTTGTTCCTTATGTGTGTGGTTTTGACTACTGTTGCACAAGGATGTCCGGCTGGGACCATCTGCGGTGCTTTGCAGGGAGGCAGGATCTGAAATGGCCTTTGTCTGTAAATACATGGAACACAGCTGAGAACACTTTTGATGGAATGTTTCTATGGACTGAGAGAAAGGTAAAATAGGAGAAGCATCCTCCCACTCAGCTTTATTTTCCAGAATCACTGTGTGGGTACATTCTGCCCATAGTATTTCAAGATCAGGCCTTATATAGAGATCTAAACTCCACTATTGTGTATAAAAATTTAAGTAAAAAAATCTGTATGAACTAAACTAAACTGCTACTTAAACCCCATGTTTCTTTCATTTTATTATGGTTAGAATAAAACCTTTTACTGTGTATATTTTTGTTGTCACCAAAGGCTTATAATGCCATGACAGAGGCTGTTTTTGCAGGACATGTATACTATGTGAAATTTCAATAGAAATCTTAGAAGAGAGTCTGATCATGAAAGGTTTCCAGCTCAGTTTGCAGATAAAACTGGCTATAAAACAGATAAGCATCCAACCTTTGAATCCTTATCTAAGAGGAGCCTTTTGAGGTTTTGTCCTCACCATTTTTCTAAGGGGTACAGATAGTATCAGTTCCATCACTTGCCAGTCCCAGATCAGTCAATGTCAAGCCTGGATTTATTTTTGTGAAGTTATGGAGAATCTCTTGAGTGTGCATTGTGTTCACCATTTTTGACCCACACTATTGAGATTGAATCCATATGTCCATTAATTCCACAAGAAATCTGCCTGAAATATAAGGTGAGTAATTTATGAGCTCTGGCTATATTATAGGAACATTTCTGTAAGAAAATACAGTATTCTAAAAAAAATTGCTCACTTATCTTCATAATCATAAATTATCTCATACCTAATTACAAACAGACAGAATGAATAATTGTCCTCATTGAGAGCTGTTTGACACTGAGAATATACTGCTTATTTTATAAACTTCTTAATGCACAGCCCATAAATATATCACAGCTAAGGAGTACTGCATCTTTAAGTATATTAAATGCAGTCTTGTGTAACCAAACATAATAGGATTTTTAAAAGAATTATAACTGAAGAATTTAACGAACAACTTTTTAAACTTTCTACATGTGTGAAGCTTCTTTAAACTGACCAATTTGAATTACACATCCAAAAAGAAACTTTGTATTTGACTGCATTGAAACACATCACTATTTTTCTTGTTTAATGTATATTCAGAAGCAATATGAGAGTTTCAGTGAACTTTTTTTTAATTAATTCATTTAAAAAGGACCTGTTAATAGTTTTTAGAGCAATACCAAAGTCAAAGATATATGAGCAATGAGAATGCATATGCTTTGTTTCAGTGAAGGTCATGCTGACACCTTTATAGCTGCTTCAGGTCTGAACCTGATATACATTGTATTAATGTGCAGTAGGCTTCATTTTTTATCAATCATTCTCTTCTTTTATACTGAAAATCTTCTAATTCAAAACTTCATCATGAGTTGATATGCATTCATTAATAATGCCTCTTTTTGAAGGGATGGAATTTCACATAAAAGACACGGGTGACATAAGCCGTGTAGGACACGTCAAACATACTAATCCAACCACCTGGAGAACTGTGGAGGGGGCAAGGGGATAGAAAGGGAGGTAATAAAAGACAGAAATGCCAAATTTATTGGGGTAAGAAAAAGGAATCCTGTACTTCAAGTACTAACAACTCAGACTAAATGATGTATTCAAATACTTTCTGCTTTAAGTACTCAGCCACAGCTTGAATTCCAGTCTGGTTTTTTTTTTTGGAAGACAACCAGTCTTCATCAAAGTTGCATTCTTTCCGTAATTAATTTGCTCATTTCTAACCTAAATTTGCCAAATGTCACTGTTTGGCTACCCCCAGTTATAAATCAGCAGTTTTGGTAGCAGAATTCCTGCTTTTCTGTTCCATATGCATGTAAAACACTGAGAAAAAATGTTCACAACTGGCATTAGGTTTTTTTGTGGTCTCAAACAATACCTGAAGCAGGATGTGTGCAGCTTGAAACCCGATAAGTAGGGAAATAATGTATAAGCAAAATATTTTTCTTAACCAGACTAATACAATTCCACAAGAAATAGTGACTTAATATGTTTAAATAATCAATTTACATGCTTACAGGTGTGCCTTTTCTAAATAATTATGTAACAAGATTTGGACAACATTTCAGAGGCAAATAGCAAATTTCAATTTAATCAAAAATTTATTTGAATATTACAGTTACCTTTCATTAACAGTTGGGAGGGAAAAATGGAAATTCCTGAAAACATTGAAGCGTTTCATCTTATACTTGGAGGGATAATTTACTTTGGAGATGTAAGCTATTTTCTTTTTCTAACGTTTTTCTACCACAAAATTCCTTAACGTCTCATTTTGAAGTTGAAACAACATTTCATTTAAAAATGTGATATGAACAAAAAAGAAGGTAAAATAAAAGTATCAAATGAAACAACTCGATGAGTTTAGCAGACATGAAATAGAATGGTGGAGTTAAACAGGTATTATGTAGAATGGTGTTTTCTGTGATTGTTTTAAATTCTTTTCTGCATTGTTAAAAATTCTAAGTTCTGTTTCAATTGACTTGACAGAAATGCTGGAGAAGTTGCTCTAAAAGAACCAAAAATAAAAATCAAACCCAAATAATCACTGTACGCAGCCTTTGCAGTGACTATACAGTAATTCTCTTTCTCCTTTTTGTTTTATTACATTAAAATTTAGGCGTCCATCCACTAAACATCTTAAAACTATATGGGGCTTAGTAAGATATTTGCTTTAAGAAAGTGCTGAAGTCTAGTGTGCTGCGACCTTAACCTGCACCCAGAACTTTAAGCTTCATTATGAAGACTTTCAGAAGAAGGGAAGGGAATTATATTGGTAAACCCAAGTGCAGGCTACTTAAGAGTCCAGTTGATTGTGTCAAATGTGTTGAGCTATGTTTCTAAAAATACTGTCAATAGCTAAAGTTGAGGCAGCCTTGTTTACAAAACAAAATAAACCAAAACAAATAAGCTTGTATTTTCTTTCGTGCTTTTGTGACAGAACCTACCAGTCAACGGGCATTAAAAGAGAAATTAATATCAGGATTAAATACAGTAAATAACATACTGAAGGAAATGAA
Organism: Corvus brachyrhynchos; assembly: GCF_000691975.1. Taxonomy (NCBI): domain Eukaryota; kingdom Metazoa; phylum Chordata; class Aves; order Passeriformes; family Corvidae; genus Corvus; species Corvus brachyrhynchos. The sequence goes on along the minus strand of NW_008237222.1, from coordinate 2,564,124 downwards.
CATAGATGCACCTTGCTTCTGAGCCCTGGAATTCTGCCATTGTAAGTGTTGACAGATTATGGCAAAATAGGCATGGTTTCTGTTAGCCAACAGTGCTTCTATTTTTCCACCAAAATACCAAACCCAGTGAAGCAACATTTTGTCTGCCTGCGTCTCACTTTCGAGCCTGAGAGATTTCTTGGTTAGATATATGGAAAATGAGAAAGTCTGGTGGTGACACACAGCTGGACTCTGTGGCTGTGACAAAAGACAGTTCTGATTCTGAATTCTTTATGCCTGGCTGAAGTTGAAAGAGAATGGTGATGGCTAATGTCTCGTGCCAGATGGCTTTCTGCCTGTTTCAAGTGAGAGCTCAGATGTTAGACCACACTTTAAAATGATACTTCTGGTTATGATCAGTTTTGGACTCATATGGCAGTGTTCTTCAATGCATCTCAATCGTTATATGTTTTTTTTATTTCCATGAAAACCTGTTTCACTTTAGTTACAAAAGGGTCATGTCCAGTAAGGCATCATAGCATTCAAATTCCATTGCTGTCATGGGGTGTTTTAAATTATTTCTCATTTCATCACTTCTTGAACCATCTATCTGCAAAACAACGTTCCTTTTAAAATGTTTGAACTGGAAAGATCAGAGATAAAGCCTAACTCTTCTCAACGTGATTTAAGCAGTGTGATCCGTGAGCTCCACTGGATTCAATTGGCTGTGGTGGTGGTCTACCTGGAAGTGATTAGCATATTGTTTATGGTAATTCGGGTAAAGAGGCAAACATACAACTTTCCCTGTGTCTCCAAAGGGCTGTGGAAAACCCAGGAAGTTGCCTGAGTTGTTTATCTTTCTGCCTGCCTCCTTTGAAGTACTAAGTCATAGAAGCAGACTATTAGAAGAATTAGAAATACTCTCTTTCTACATTATAGTCAGAATTTCCCATTGGCCTATATTTATTTGAATAAAATATATGTTACCCATAAACACCACATTCTATCAAATACTAATTCTCTCATCAGGCCACTATGTATCTTGCATATCTGTACTGAAAGATTCACAGTAATGTTGCCCTGATATTTCTTATGTCAGCGTTAAGCACTGGCGATGTCAAAGCAAAATAAACCGTGTGTTATAGGCCATACTAGAAGAAAATTAAACATATGCTCAAGACAAGGTTTGTCAAGGAAGAGAGTATGGACTGTGTTCTGAACTTGACAAAAATTCTACTTTAGCATTGAATATGCTGTTCTTCCAGACATGACATGTGTTCCCCTGTTAACAATAAATAATCAATGACACTTTTCTTCTACAAATCTGGTGCCTAATTTTACAATAAAGTATCTATTTACTCCCTAAAATGTCAGGCCTATTTAAGTAAGTGGGTGCTTGCAAATGAAAGTAGCATTTGTGGGGGTGTGCTCCAAAGTCTTGTGATGACCAGTCTCATGTTTGCCTCTGTAAACAATGGTGAATTCCATTTTCATGGCTAAAACTGCCTTGGGCTCACAAATATATTGACGGATCTGAGATCAACTGGAGTAGAAATTCAGCAATATAAAGCTGTAAGATTTGGGAAAAACTGAGGTGGCTAAATGAAATAAGTGGTAAAGCAGATCTCCTTTTAGATGTCCCTTTCTCTGAATTCTTGCATTGGTAAAAAGAACAGCATGTTGCTAGTAAGCTCCACCTTTTAAAACAGAGAGACCATGTTCTTCTTTAGCCCCTTATGAGATTGACACATGAAGTGGGCACAGCTGACAATGACAAGGAGCAAATTTCTAGAAACAGAACAGGCAAGGGCGTGAGAATTGTAGGGCCCAAATTCTCCTTAAAGGGCAGTGAATACAAATCTAGCACTTTTGAGAATACTGCAGATGGCAAATTAGGCTGAGAAGAAATATGTGAAAGTACTAACCATTCTCTGGAAAGTGTTTCACTCTTTGACAAGGGGCTCAGGCAAAGGTTTACTGGAGCAGAGAAACCTGGAGCAGAGAAAACACAAAAACCTGTGTACTGAGACTTGCCCATTCACTGGAATAAGTTTAGTTCCATAAGCCCTGCTTATGCATTTTATTAAATGAAGAATATTCATATACACCTGTTCTATAAAAGATGGGACAGTTAGAATATGAGCCATATGAACATCTTCTATTGATGAGACTTTTGCCGCTGCTGGCCCAAGGTGGCTTAGTGTCCCTGTATACTGAGTGCCATAGGTGCAGCAGTCACCTACAAAACTCCCTTTGGAGTAGTTACACAGGATGCTTATGATCTTTACCAATTCTTGCTTTTGTATGACACACCCACGCATTTTTCGACATGCAGGTCTTGGAATCCAAATGAGTGCAAGTATGTTGTGCTTGTATGGGCAGAAAGGTTTGCAATTATTTACGGTAAAAGAAAAAGAGAACATTAGAGAAGTGTTGTAAAAGGCTTTGGTCAGGGTTGGTGAACTTGTCTTTAATTGTTCTAAAGCCTCAGCTGGGAATAAACCAGAGAAATATACTTGTTGCTTGTAAGCTGCATCCCAAGTAGATCTGAAGACAAAGGTAGAGAGCTGATGGATGTAGATAAGCAATGTTTATTAGGAAGATATAATTAACTTTATTCACAAATGGGTCCATAAATTAGCATTGTTATATACTGTACTTTTTCATATACATCTCAGGTGATCTCAGGCAGCAATATAAACAATTGAGGGCTTAACAGAAGAGGTAATCAAAAGATACTGGTTGATATCTCCTTGTATGTCAGCACAGAAGTATCTCTGTTCATACTGTTTTTTGAATAAAAGGGGACACTCTTTGTAATGCACTGAAAAGAAAATTAAAACCTATTGGGTTGTACTATTTTTTCATTAAAAAATAGTTCTAATTTATGCCAATTTCTTAATACTAAACTGTATCATACTATTATATTTCTCTAAAAATAGGAAAAAATTACTTTTTAATGTACTAGCTGTTCTAGAAGTGCCACATATTTTAGCAATAGTTAATACGTCTTTGTTTTAATGAATATCTATGTGTATCCTGTAAAATTTGCCTGTAAAATAACTGCATATTCAGCCAAGAATCCTACATAGTTTTTTACTGTTCCAAAAAGGAAAATGGAAGAAGAACCGTCTGTACTGAGGGACATCCAGGTGGAAAGCAACTCTCACAAAGACACAGATTTCAGCAACATCCATTTCGAATCTACTTCATAGTCTCTCGGGATTTTCATGTGTTTACAGCTGGAAATAAATCTACTGGAAGGAATCTGGACTTGCATATGTTTGAGCACAACACATATCCTAAATTGTTAAGTTTTCCAAAGTCATCTATGCGTGATGCATCTGCTATAGAAAGTATCAGTGACTTCTTAATGGCTGATTTAAATGGAATTAATTTTAAAATTTAGTTCATGCTAGAGGTACCCTGAGAAATAGGAGCAAAGAGCATAGAAGGTGTTGGAAATCAAGCTAAGTGCCAGTATGGCTAAAGGAGCTGTAGGCTACTTCTTTGTTTTGAAAATTTTATGACCACTCTTAGGATACAAAAGTGCTTCCTTTAATTTAGGAAAATAGGAGCTGTTGAAACAGAACTATTCCATGAATCATAGATGTAATTAAAGTGGTTTGCAAACTATTTGAATCCCTAAATACAGGTAGTTGTTCTCCACTGCCCTTGTTGGCTTTGTATGATAATTTAAAAACACCCCATGCTGAGACCCAAATAGCTTGGTAAGGGAAATTTGATGAGACATAGTGCTTTTACTGAGCCTTCAATAAGTGTAGTTAGTGACTAATAGTGTTGATTAAAGATGATTCACTTTCCTTGGTCTGAAGCAGAAATGCCTTTAAAAGGCTGATTTCATCTCTAGGGAAACTACTGGAAGATTAAAAAATCTAAGGGACACACCGGGTTTGTGTTTTGTTGTGGAGTAAGCAAAACCATTTGTGTCTAACCTATTATGCTCCTCTGGACTAGAAAGATCTCATTTGTAGCTGTTGAAGGATCCACTAGTACCAAATCCTTCCTTGAAAGAAAGTGTTTATAACGGGTTTTGACAGACTTGTTTTTTTAAATTTCAGTTGTAAGGATTGAGCTCGTCATCTACGTCCTGCCCCAATACTTAAGCAATTGAAAAGTGGAGATTCACGTGTCATCCAAGCTTCATGCTGTAATGGGCTTCTCATGAAGGTCATTCTACCATCCTTCTTTTAATGTGAGTGTTGTTGAAGCTACCCAATACTCTTACTGATCTATAGTTAGGGGCTCCATGAACTTTCTTAGGATGTTTGCTTTCTGTTGTCAAACATAAATCTCAAATGATGTACTAACCAAGGAGAGGTGTTTTCTGTCACAGTTCTTTTAGCCTTTCAGTATGTTTCTAGATGTAGGAGTGCTTTCATTTCTTTAGTTTCTGGCAAACTGTTTTGTTAGACCCCATTGGCAATATACAAGAGACCTCTCCAACTCTGGTGTTGAAACTGGTACACCATTTTGTTACTATCAATTTTCTTGGACTCTGAATCCCACTGAACACAGCCCTCTTTTTTGAAGCATATTTCTAGTTGTGCTGAGCCACGTTATACTTGCACATGGTGGGAAAATGCCGCAGTACTCAGATGGGGTGCTCTAAAGAGCTGCCGCATGCAGCAGCATCAGCAGATGATGCTGCAGTGCCCATCTGTGAGAGACCTTATAGGGAAAGGCTGGCTGATTCAGACTCACAGGCTGATAAAGGAGGGATTTTTCAAAGTTGTTCTATGCCTTGTGTGAGGAATGAACACAAGATAGCAGGTTGGGTCCAAGATATGTACTTCTAAATCACAGTGAAATGTTGTACTGGAAATCCCTTAGGTAGCTTTTATTGAGCAATTATGTTGACATAGTGTAAATTAGTATGTAGCTGTGTTATTTCTGGAAAGGCACTGTGCTGAAACTTTCACTTCTTAATAGGGCTAATAACGACAGGAGCAGTGTATCAGTAATGTGTGTTTCCAATTCCAGAGGTAGCTTGGTCAGCAGCTGGAAAGGAGTAAACCCAGGAAAGGTAACTACAGGGCAAGGAGTTTGGGAAACATTGGCCTTGAGGTTTTCTTACTAAGAAAAGTGCAATAGAAATAGACCAATTCCACACTATGAGAAATGTTAAAGTGATTGCACTGAAGGAAGACCACATACTAGCTTGGATTTGATTCACTATCAAATAACAGCTGAGCAGTGAATGGATGCAAATCATCCTTTGAATGTACCGTAGAATTCTGCAGCAAATTACCAGGTATGTGTTAGCCTGTATTTAACCTATGTACACATGCAAGTTCACATCATTCATATATTTTCTATATAAAAATACCTTGGAATAGCCTGGATAAATGCCAGCTACTTTTAATTTAACCCTACATTAGATCTACCCATCAGCGGAGCCCTTGGTTTGTATTACTGTGGAAGGAAAAGACACGAGATGGACTTCCAAGTACTTGTTTAATCTAGCTCCCTAAAATATCAGTGCTAACTAATGTGTATCTATGGGTATTAGGGGAGCTCTCCTTTCTTTCTGATGCAGCATCAGGATCAGAATATGTATCAGGATGTCTTTATTGTTCTGATATTTTAAAACAAAATCAAGGAAAACAAAACCCAAACCAAAACCAACCAAACAAAAAAACCACCCAAACCACAAAAAAACACAAAACCCAAGACTCCCTCAATAAACAGCCCCCACCTCCCCCCCAAAAAAGACCAAAATGGTAGAAGAAAAGAAAATGCTTTTGGTAGAACAACTGTGTTATGAAAATATTTCAAACTCAGGCACCTGAATGTCCTACAGAACACTTTAGAAAAGAGAAAAGGAAAGCAAAACAGGAAAAGAGGAACTTTAGTTATTAACTAATAGAAACATCTAAAATCTAACAGAAACATCTAGAGTCTAATCCTGTGCCTGCTGAAACAGTCAATTGTGCTGGTATTGCATAGGTAAGGGCTGTAGGGGTTTTTCCATGACTGACTAGGGTGCAGTAATTAGGTATCTTCTTGGTGACACAGCGCCAGCAATGCACTGCTCACCACCAGTTGAGTTATGACAAAGCCTTTGCAGCAACAAATTCAATAATTAACTGGTATGGAAAATGTCATTATGGGATGCAGCACATGGTTGTCTGGTTTCTCTTAGTGCATAGGTCAAAGCTCCTTTTAAATGTACAGCAACACCAAGTAGTGAAAGGAATATTGCCCTCTCATGCCATGTAACTTTGGAAAACATAACATGTTCTGTTAACAGAGAAAATGCAGTTCAAGGCCTTACTTGTTGAGAAAAGTCACAGTACATACTTTGAACAGAAGGCAAGGTATGGCCTGCTAAGATCACATTAAAAGGCTCACAAACTGCCCATTTTCACAAAAATTGACAAAGCTTGACTCTTGATTTATTATTCGTGTACAGAGTGCTGCTTCTTCAAGGAGATCATAAATACAGTTTCTGGCCCAAACAGCTTCTCTAGGTTCCTGAGGAAGTTATAAACACAACAGAATTCAGGAAAATTAAGGTATGAGGTGGAAAAGGAAAGCTGAGCTGTATTTATGCATGCTGCCTTGTGTAAAACAGCAACAGAGAGATAGGAGCCAAGTAGTAGAAAATTATCTGTATAAACCCCCTTGTACTAGAAGCTTGGGGTTCCATCAAAACTCTCTTTCCAGGGTAAATGATTCAGATTCTCAGTTGCATTGATTTGAGAGGTTAATCCTTTTTTGTAGAATTCTTCCACTTAGACATATTTAGAGAGTATGATCACTATGTATTGAAAAAGAGACTTTCTGGAAGGGCTGCACACCTTGCAGGAGTGGGTGTTACAAAGGAGGATCTTTGTTTTTAGTCTTGACAGAAGTAATAGAAACAGACAAGGCAATTTTCACTTTTAAACAAGAACAGTTTCTAAGAGGGGGAACCAATGGAACCTTGACGTGTCACTCAGAGAAGGAAACTATTTTTCCCAGTGCATAAACTAGCCTTGCAGTTCTGCAAAGAGCAGTCACTTTTCAGGAAAGTACTTAACTAACTTTAGTGCATATCATGCTATTCTTTTAGCTCAGTGAAGGGTTTAAGAGATTTTCTGGACATCTTAATAATACTCAGTTCAATGATGTAAAACATTTGCTGAAAGGTACATCAATTCCAGTCCACTTCAATAGAAGCAAAACTAGATATAGGCCAAGGACTTAGTATAAGGAAATTAACAGGTCAAAAACGTAAAAACAGAGAATATATTTATATGGGCATATGAAAAGTGTGTTTTATCCCATAATGACATTTTCCATTTTATACTTTCTTATATATGGAATTCTGAAAAAGAGTGGAGTGCCTGAGGGCATGCTTCAGGCCAAGTTCAGACACAGAAACCCACTCTTGCACCCAGGCACTTACTCTCTCATTAGATTGATTTTTGTTCCTGACATGTCTGACAAAACATACAACTATTGATTTTTGTTCCTGACATGTCTGACAAAACATACAACTATCAGACGTAAAATTACATTAGCCTGCTGTTCACACTCTCTCTCCTATGTGCTGAAGTTCAGTGCTAATCCTTTATTCTTTTCTCATATTAAAAAGCTACAAGTGTGGTGTGATAACAGACATATTCCTAAAATTCTTTTCCTGATTAAGCACTGCTGTTCTTACTTTCATACAGTTCAGTGAACAACTGGAGAAAGGACAAGAACTGAGCAATTGTACTTAGGAAGAGAGATGCTTATGAAGCTATGTTTTTGTTAAAACACTGGAAGAGTCTGTGGGAAGATTTGAGAATTCCAGTTCAGCCAGGAAAAACATGTTTTAGACATGTCCTTCATGCCATGAGCATAGCTTGTCAATCACTCTCATTTGGATGATGGTGATGGGGATGATTATTTTTCCTCAAAGCCAGGTGCTTATTTGATCTTTGCTACAAAGAGCTCTCCTGTAATTGTTAAACAGAGATGACAGGACTTGATCCTCTGAACGATGAGGTGCCAGAGGAAGCTCTCTGTGGGGGAGAAAACACCAACAGCTTTCAGGAACCAAAAGTCTCTGACACAGCCAGACTTCATTTGGAGGCAAAGGCCTCTTCTAGAATGTTTTGGAAAGATCTGTGTCCATCTGCCTGCCAGAACATGGAATTGCAAAACTAACATTTGATCCATTGTTTTTCAGGTTTTCAGAGACTGAGAAAGCTTTGGTTAGAGTTTGGAAAATACTTTGGCTTTGTTTCTGTTACATCAAGCACAATGTACTCCAGGCCTGTGATGGCTGGTGAAAAATGCTTAATGCAGAAAGATGATGGGGGATATTAAGGGTATCTCTTTTCTTCCATGTATGTAAACTAGTAGGACACTTAAACCTTTACAGTTGTGTTACTGCAACACTACAAAAGAAGAAACAGCTTCCCCAGGAAATACTAGTAACTCTGACATGGGTAAAAATTTGAAATTGAAAGTTGGAGGTATCCCTATAAAACAATCAAGACTTCAGCAGACGAGGAAAGTTTAAGGCAAAAAGCTGAAAACACTGTCAAAGCAGCAATCACAATTGTGTGGTATCTGATCATAAAGTGATCTGCTCCCTGGCACCAAAAGAGGAGAAAGTTTACCAGCCACCTCAATGGGAATCATATTGGCTCCCAGATACTTGTCACTTGTCACTCCCTGTACTTGTCACTGATCTCTGCAGTTCACCTCAGCTGATCTGCTGCTGCATTTTGTGCTTAACTGACATTTTTCATATGAAGCTTGGTTTTATGGAATTGATAGCTCTTCTTGCAAGATCTCTTTTGCAAACATGATTGTAGCCTGCTCTCTGTTGATTAAATTTTATCTCTAGACAGTGATGAAATATCAGTAGTTGTGGGGTTTTTTGTTTTTTTGAGTCGCCAGTGGAATTTTGAAAAGTCCTTCCACTTCATTTCATCTGGACATTACCTGTATATGTGCCCCAAACCTCTTGTATTTTATGATTAAATGGTGAGTCTAGTTATTCCTGTTTAAAAGGAATAAATTTGGGGGTCATGTTGAAGTTTGTGTTTCAAATCTTCTTCTGGAGATCGTGTATGCCATTGGTTGCCTTACTAAAGTGTGGGCATGGTTTCAGGGGGAAAGCATCTGCAGGAACAGTCTGCATATCTATATCCATATCTATATCTATATCTATCTACATCGATGGACATTTGTCTTATTTTTTTAATTTCAGCTGCAGAAGACCTAAGTGCACTAAGTTTTATTTACATGTCATTCCAAATAAGACTAACCACCTAGAGATGTCGTATTATCAAGCAACTTAAATAAAGAGTTAATCCATTAGGGTCAATGATTATGTTCAATTATAAAGATTTCAGTGTCCTATCAATTATTCTCCTAGGTCTCAGCAACATAACATATAAAGCTCTTTCTGCTTCCTTGAAGCATGTCCTATATGCATATGTATTTAAAGGAATCATCCAAGTACTGTATTCTGAATTAATATATGTAAATAGTGTCACTTGAATGCATATTTAATGACAAAATATGAGATTGTTTCTCAAAATCAGCTAATTGCACTGATTTTTATTGCCAATTACTAATAGATAAGTAATCCATTTAATAGGATGCTTAACATTAATGAAACTATTGCGAAAGTGTTTTCCCCCTCTGTTGATACAGCACCTTGCACAACTGAGTCTGTTTCCTAGGTGTTATATTCATGCAGTTAGAAAATATGTGGCATACAAGTGTTTTGAATTAACTTTATGTAAATTTGATATAACTGCCCATTGTTGCAGCCTTTAGGAGACCCCACGGTAACTTACTATTACCAACAAAAAGGCAATAATGACTTTTTGAAAATGATGCTTAACTCTGTGATGTTAAAGCTGTCATGAAAATTCAAAGTGAAATTTCAGAGTTCTGTACTGTGAAACACACTAGAACTCTCACTAGTGCTAAACCAGCATTTTTTTAAAAACAAGCATTTGATCTTAGGGAACAAATCTTAAAAAATTTTGGCTGTTTCAAAGTTAACTCTATTCCTAATCCTATACTTATATATATATAATGGAAGACTACAGATAAGATCAAATTAAAGAAACTGAAAAGAGTTTCTGTATGTATAGACTACATATGCATATATATATATATCTCCAGACTTCTGAAGAAAAAATTGCAGGCAAAAGCTGTTGCAAAGTCCACCCAAGTGAAAGGACCTGTGCAGAAAACAAACTGTTTACGTAAGTTCTGTAATTTAAAGGAAGAAAGAATAAACAAACAAAATCTACTACTGTAGCCAGATATCTTCCTCAAGTTTTATTTAAAAAACTTTTTTTTATTTCACATGAAAATAAAAAATTGAAAGTGAATTCTCTAGAACATTAACAACTATCTACTATCCATATTAAGAGCAAGATGACAATTATAAACTTCTTTGTGTGTCCCTGAATATAAGACCTGTATTACCTCAAGTGGCAAAGCTGTACCATCGTCTTAATTTCTGTGTAACTTGACAGCATGTGTAGAGCTTTTCTGGTGATCATGCTGTGCAGAGCCGTATGAAGACTGGTGTCCCTTCTCAGGGAACAGCTCATGAGACACAAGTAAATTGATACCAGAAGCATGTGGAGAGGACAAGGGAAGATAATGAGTCACGCACATTACCTAAAAAGAGCAGGTCTGCTGATAAAGAGAAGTTTTGTGGGGAAAAAACTACTAGACTTCAAAAATCACAGGATGTTCTGTAAGCACACAAATAATGCACTAGAGACATAATCACATACGTTTGTGCATGTGTTTAGCCATTGACTACATACGTACAAAATGAAGCACAGTTGCTTTTGCTGCTTTAATGTTTTCATGTGGGAAAAGTTATAACCATACTACCTCTAATATAAGGTAGTCAGTGAAATGCAGTGAGTCATTAAATTCTAAAACACAAACTTTCATATTTTGTGATATGTACAGCAAATATCTGTGTAATTTAGACATTTTAAAATGGCAGCTGCTGACTGGAAGCTTTAAATTTTCATATCGTGTTACTATAAACAAAATACAATGTTAAGTAACAGATATATTCTTCACCGATTTATGTTCTATAGCCTTGTTGCAGTTAATACGCCCAATTCATTTCTCATGTCCTTCCAATAGAGCTAGAATGCTAATGTCAGTATAGCTACACTAGGGATGAACTAAATCCAGTAAAATTAGTCTAAATGGATAAGATTACTGAAATAAATACTCACTTGTGCATTACATCAAAATTTTAAAAAATCAAATCAAGACTTGATTCTGTCCTTACAAGAACAACCAAAGACATCTATCAGGTGAGGGCAGCAGTGTGGACCCTGACCTTAGGAAAAATAATAGGTTTGCGTGGCGCCCCAGATTCAGCAATGTTACAGCAGTGTATACTTGACAGAGGAGTGAAAAAAAAAAATTACATGGTCCTACTAGCTCTAACAAGTCTAAGATTTGACTCAGAAGACACTCAATAATATTCATATGCGTGTTGCATGCCCGTATCTTCAGAATACTTGCCAAAAATAAATGAAGACAAATTGGTATTGGCAATTTAAAGGAGAGAGAATGCCATTCCAGGTCTGTGTGCCACATTATGTGGGCTTCATAATTTTGTGGCTAGAATCATAGAATGTCTTGGCTTGGAATGGACTACTAAAGGACATCTAGTACAACCCCCTTGCAATAAACAGCGGCAAGTTCAACTAAAAGAGCCTGCTCAGAGCTCTGTCCAACTTGTCCTTGGATGTTCCCAGGGATGAGGCATCTGTCATCTCTCTGGGCAACCTGTACCAGTGTTTTAAAACCCTCGTTGTAAAAATTTTCATTCCTATATCTAGTTTCAATCTACCCTCCTTTAGTATAAAACCATTGAGACCCTTATCCTGTTGCAACAGGCCCTGCTAAAAAAATTTATCCCCATCCTACTTATAAGCTCCCTTTAGGTAGTGGAAGATGCTCTAAGGTCTCCCTGGAGCCTTCTCCTCTCCAGACTGAACAAGCTCAACACTCTCATCATGTCTTCACAGGAGAGATACTGCAGCCTTTGGATGATCTTTGTGATTTCTGTAGATACTGCTGTATAGCCCTTTCAGCTGAGGAGTTTAGACTGTTTAGATTTGGAGCCTGTTCCTAGTTTCACAATCCAGTTCATTCTCTTTGTTTTCTTACAGCTAGATATTAAACAAACCATTGACACAGTATACAATCCAGCATGTTGCAGTAATTCCAAAGCAGGAAAATCCTTTCTTGTAGAGTGACAACTTTCCTCATTTTGGTGCCTGTCTGCAAATGAAACCAACCAGATGGTCCTCACTGATCTGTATTGTGTGAGAGGCATCTCAGTGCTTTTATGTCAGGGCACAAATTTGTTTCATCTAACATTGGAGAAAAGCAGCTCTTTTGTGTGTTTATTTGATGTTTGTGGTTCAGATGGCTGGCAGCATGCACAGTCCAAGAATGGCACTCCTCCAGATTTAATGTGATGCTGGGGATGACTACTAGAGGGAGTTGAAATGAACTAAGGAAGAAGCATGAAAGTTCTGTTGTGATATTTTGTTAAAATGTTATTTTCATAAAGAGCCTTGCCAGAGTTAGGAAAGAAAACAAATGATCTGTCAACTGTTTTGTCAAGATCCCAGGCTACGGAAAGACTGATAAGTGGAAAAGGCTGTATGCCTTATGTTCTGCAGCATGGCCATTCCTGGCCAAAATAGATTGGACTTGAAAGACTTTCAAAGGAGTGTTGAGCAGATTTGCTTTGTCAAACTAATTACACATTAGGACCTCTAAAGCATCCATATAGTTCAAGTAACTTTTAATTTAGGCATGTAAGACACATTGTCAACAGAATTAAGCTTATATTTTAGGAGGAAATAACCAAAGAAATAATAAATAATTAAGATTAATAGAACTTTTTAACCACAGGTTTCCAGGTTTATAAAAGAGGTTGGTTGCCATTATCTTTATTTTACAAATGAGGAAACTGAGTTATCAGAAAGTATTATTCTTTCCAACAGCCTATTTGAAACAGAACATAAGTCATTAAATTCACAAGACTTGGTTTAATTATATCATCTATATTAAGATCAGAAAACAGAGTTTTCCTTCTGTAATTAGCAATAGATATTTAAAAAATAATGTTTCTTTATGTGACTTGGAACACACTAACAGCTTCATCCCAAACTCAACTATTTCTAAAAAAGTCAGCTACTGGTCAGAACATCTATCATAGAATACAGGAGCTGGAAGGAAACCACAAGGAATATCCAACTCTAGGCCTTGCACAGGAACACCTCAAGAACCACAAGAAGTCGTAACTGTAACTGTTTGCGTTATTCATCTGTAATTATTGTAAATTCTGTCAGTAGAAAAATACGTGCAGTTCACTGAATCACACAAACTTCCTGAGATAGATCTCTTCACAGTGAGATGAACTGCCTCGTCTTGGTAGACAAGAGCAAAACAGAAAAATTTGGCTTTAAAACTAATTTTTGAAAGCAATAGGTGTTTTCCCTACTACCCATTTCCTATTTGGAGTATGACTAATTGATTACAAATAGCATTTGAGAAAGTGTGTTAATGAAACTTGCACTCATGGTCTCTCAAAGAACAGCGAGCAGAAAGGCTTTGTGTGGGCCACACAAAGCCTGGGGTAACGAAGGCGAGAGATGAGCCTGAGCAGAACAAACTCCCGACATCTCTCATGGCATGAACTTTCTTCCTCACTCTTGTTTAAATGAATAAATGAAACAAATTCCTATGTTTTCATCAGGAATCCAACAGAAATATTTTTCTTGCCAAGATGATACCTTCTTTAGTAGCATCTTTGTTGCATAATTGTGCCTAGATTTCTGCCTTTTATGTTCAAAATAGATTATTGTTATAGCTGCTGGCCAGCTGTTCTTTCAGTACGTAAATATTTTAGAAAGGATTGATAGGAAACAACTTCTGACTTCTTCAATATTTTCTCACACAACTTGAGTTTCTGCTTTTCTGCTGCATTCTTCACAAATATCAGTTAATGTCTGATTTAATCACTTATCTGTGTCATTTATGTATGCAAGTGGAATTTGCTACTTAATTCCCTGTTTATTGAAGAGCTACTTGAGAAGATTCAAGGCAAATGGCTTAATTCAAGCTCAGCATAGAGTCCTTCCAATTCTGATCTGGATCCTCATGAAGAACAAAATAAGAATACCTTTATTCAGGAAATTCTCTCTTTTCAGTGCCTGGAGACTTTAGGATCATTACTGTGTTTTAGAGTAAATGCCCATGTTAGGAATAAGGCGTACAGTCCGTAGAGAGGAAGAAGCTGCTAAACTATGAACTATTCATGACTAGAGTCTGTGCAAGGATGTTTCTGAAGGATGGTACTTTTTTTTTGCATTCTACAATGGAAAGGTGAGAAAAATCTCAGTGATTTTAATTGTTAGGGGAAATGCTTTAAATGACGCATAAAAGTTTAGATCCTCTAATAAAGGGTAAAAATGAAGTTATGAGAATGGCTTGCAGGAGAGCAGAAGACATTTTTACAAGAGGGATGGAGAGATTTCCACCTAGTAAAAGAAATCCCTTTTTAGTTTTCACACTCCCTGAGCATTCTCCAAATTTGCATTGGCGTTTCTTTCACAGGCACTAATGTGCCGGTTGAGAGAATATTCTTGGTAATGAATGACATTGAACTGATGACAAAGCAGAAAGTGAGTACAGAAAGGGAAGAAAATAAAAAGGCTAGCACAGTTGTTAAGATGAAACACCTGCTGTGAGTGCCATGAAAGGCTGCTGGGGAGCAGGCAACTTCTGAACAAATAATTTCTGAGGAAAGATAAAAAATTCCTGTCTGCTGACAAGGCCACCTTTCCTTTCTCACCCCAGTCTCTTTCTTATGGATTACTGTTTTCATGTCTATGTTTTTCTGGCAGATTATTAACAGCTTGTAATACAGAGGTTGCACATAAAATGGGCTTTGTTTCATATTGATACCTAAGATTTCTTCTTTTTTGTGTCTCACTGGTTTTCAAGCTAACATGTTCTTTCTGAACACAACATATAAAATTCCAGTCTAACCACAGTTTAAAGTGATCACTCCAAAGGTCATTGCTACACTGTCTCATTAGTA
>NW_008237222.1:2496946-2548981 GCF_000691975.1 Corvus brachyrhynchos | reverse complement strand
CCACAAAATATCTTTCCCTAGAAAAACAAAAATGGCATTTCTGAAGCTTGTCTTTAGCAATCCATTGTATCTCAGCTTGTAATTTCCCCGTTTTACAAGTAATGGGACTCTTTCCTTTCCAAACACAAAGAAATTTTGGCAAAAGGTATGCTCTGAAACCTGTTGCCATAAAACTTATCCTTGGCTGGCACTTTAAACCCAGATGCTAGTGGCATGACCTTTCCTAAGTGGGTGTGATGATACTCCACAGCTAACAGATGGGCCTATGGAGAACAACCACGTACCTCAATATTGAGTATTTCAGGCACAGAGTTCCACTAAGGAGAGTCTGGACTGCAGCCTGCTCAGAGAAACATTGGCAAAGATCAAGGAGACATGCAATCTCTGGTTCTCGGGTTATCAGCAGTTATTTGGCTTCTGTTACAATGTAAAGCATGTTTGGGCTCCCATCAGTGAACATTTTGACTGATCTGTTGTTGGTTTGAAGACCATGCCCATGGAACTTGGCCTAAGGGCCACTGGAAGTTTACTGGCGTGACTTCACATTGCTCTGAGCCCAGAATACTTTACCTAGGAGTGCTGCTCTCCCTTCAGTAAGTTCACCAGCCAGACTGAATTGCTTTTTAGTCATAACCAGGGCAACAGTGGATATCAGCTAGGCAGAATATTTGGTAACTTTTTGACTTGATTTCTTTTCCCCAGTATATTCAAGTACCGTGGGAAATATTTTATTAAGAACAATGACATGTAGAATTATATTTTCAGAAGAACTGAAAGAGAATAATTCCCAGACCATTATGACTGTTCCACTGAGCTAACAATAAGAAATGCTGCTTTAATGTGGTATCAAAGGCCTTATACTTGTTGGATTTGTGTTTCTGTTTTCCAGGTGGCTTCATTTAGAGTCATATGACAAAGACACTACAGTATGTGTTTATTCCCTTAAGACCATAAAAATTACCAGTGACTACTGGATTAGTGGACAAGAGAAGAGCTCTGGCTGCCTGGACTTCTGTGAGACTTTTGACACGGTCCCTCATAACATCCTTCTCTTAAAATTGGGGAGATATGTATTTGATCAATGGTGGATAAGGAATTGCATGGTTGCATCTAAACTGTCTTAGTCAACAGCTCAATATTTGGAGGGAGATCTCTAACACCAGCTGGTCTCCCTCAGGTGTCTGTATTGGGACCAGTGCTGTTTAATATCTTCTTCAGTGACACAGTGAGATTGACTGCACCACCAGAACACTTGCAGGCAAAACCAAGCTGGGGGGTGTGGTGGACATGTCTAAGGACCAGGATGCCATCCAAAGAGACCTGGACAAGAACTGGTCCCATGAGGTTCAACAATGCCAAGTGCAAGATCCTGTACCTTCGTCAGGTGTCAACTGATGCTGCGAGATGAGTGGACTGAGAGAAGATGTGGAGAAGGACTTGGAGGTACTCATGGGTTAAATACCGGACAGGAAATGACAATGTGTGCTTGCACAACCGTATCCTGGGCTGCATCAAAAGAAGAGTGACTAGCTTGTTGAGGGAGGGGATGCTGCCCTTCTACTCTGCTCTTGTGAGACTCCACCTGCAGTGCTGCATCCAGCTCTGGGGTCCTCTCAGTACAAGAAAGACATGGACCTGTTGGAGTCCAGATAAGGGCCACGAAGATGATTCGAGGGCCGAAGCACTTCTCCCATAAAGACAGGCTGAGAGAGCTGGGTTTGTTCAGCCTGGACAAGAGAAGGCTCCAGGGAGACTTCATTGTGGCTGTTCAGTACTTAGAGAAGTCTTATAAGAAAGATAGGGACAGACTTTTCACTACAGCCTATTGAAATAAGACAATGGGTAATGGTTTTAAACTAAAAGAGGGTAGATTCAAACTAGACATATGGAAGATAGAGGTATTTTACAATAAAGGTGGTAAAATATTGAGGTAGATGCCCCATCCCTGGAAACACTCAGGGCTCTAAGCAACCTGTTCTAGTTGAAGACATACCTGATCATTGCAGGGGGTTGGACTAGGTGACCTTTAGAGGTTCCTTTCAACCAAAAGCATTCTATGATTCTATGACTCGATGAAATACCTCTCACATAAGTAGATCTGGTGATTTAAATAGATCTATTCCATTAAAATATATGCATTAATGGCATAAGCAATGGCTTACAGTGCTGAACTATTGTAAATTTTTCAAGAAAGAGGATCTGCATTTTGTTTCAAGAATTCTTTTAGTATTACAAATCCTACACAACATTCTTGACAGAATTTTGAAAAAAAGTGGGTTCACATTCATTGCAGGTGTAATACAACGAAGTTGTATTATGGATTAATTTATTCTAAAAATATTTCCAGCATATTCAGAGTTGATCTATTTTGACCAGATAATTTCAGAGTTATCAGTATTTAATTCCTCTTGTTCTTAGCTCCTGAGTTGGAAAATTGTATCCTTCTATTTTGCTTATTTGCAACAAATAAGTAAGATGGTTCCTCTGTGCTTTCTTGTCCACTACAATTCACTAAGTATTTCATTTTATGAAAATTTTTGGTTTTCACTTGCATTAACTTTGCTATTTTAACCTGTCACCTGAGGTCACTTCAATTACATCTGACAAATGAGTTACAGTAACCAAATGAATTGCATTCTTTCCAGCAAATTTTGAGTATTATACCCAGTATTCTGGAAATCAATTGGACAGACCTCTCTCTTTTCTTGAAATACTTATTGCACAAAAGATACAAATGATTATATAGAAACTAAAAGTTAACCAGTAATAGAAAATTTTTGCTCCATGCAGCACTGAGTTTTTGTAGTGACCATGCATGTTTCCAGCAGCCCAAGAAGACAAAACAAATCTTTCAAAGAACACTTTATAATCTAATAAAAATAGAAATCTTGATTTGGATCAGATACAAACAACCACCCACTTGCAGAAAGAAGAATTAATTTATCCTTATTAAAACCCTCTTATGTTCATGACAGTTACCGAGAAGAATAATTTTTCCTTCCTCTCTTTAGATCTGTGTAAAAAAACTTTGTCATCCCATGTTTAGCCCTTGGCAAGTTGGGAATATGGGTACGGTAGTTGAGTTTGTTAATTAATGCCTGTCCTAAGTTTCACTGACGAAGACAAACAAAACTAAACTCATTTCTAAGAAAAAAATAAATCTCGCACACTACAAAATAATTCCACTGGCCAATACCTCCCTCAGCCTCCAAAGCCACAGATATTTTCTCTGTTTTACCCAAGTTTGGAGGAAGATTGGAGGAAGAAGCTATCTGTGGATTTGTAAAAATTTATGTTATTACAATGATGACCATCCAGAGAAATACCTGCAATGTTTCACTCAGTGCAATATTTAGAAACATAGCATTTTAAAACTTAATCTTTTGCAGTATATTTATTAAAAATTATTGTATCTAATACATTACTAATTGCAATCAAAGACAATAAGGGCACAAAGATCATTAGGTGTGCTGGAACTAGACTTTAGGGTTTTTCAGTCCTGGGAAATGGTTTAATCACCGAATCATCGCTTTTAACACTGTTAGCTTCCACATAAGTGTATGGTTTAGCATCAGCCTCTGGCATACTGGTACTTAAAACATTTATTTTGATCCTAAATAGTAAAAAGCTTCCTGAAATGAATCTGCTAACAAATAGGATTGTACAATCGGACTAAGTACTGTAAGGCAAATTTTCATCTGCTTTTATGTAATCAAGATAATAGTTCTTCTCTAGCCCCCAACAGGATTCTAAAATTTACCTGATTCATTTAATTCAAAAAAACACCCTGCCTTTTTTTTTTTCCTCTGGGATCTCAATGTAAGTGGTTGTAGCAGTGAGAGCTGCCTGGTAGCTCACAGTGTCAGCTTCTCAAGACCTCGATGGTAAAGGTCTTGATGCGCTGGGAAAAGCTCTTGACCCACTAGATGGTCTGTGCACAAAGGCAGAGGCAAGAAGGAAGACGAAGTTCCAGTACAGTACCGAAAACATTTCATCACCTTCGGGGGAACCAGGGACCAAAAAGACCAGAACACGGAGTTACACAGGATTTTACAGGGAGGTGGGGCAAGGGGCAGGAACAACTTCAGGGCCAATAGAAGAAGTGGAGGGGAGGGGTCACAGGCAGAGCTGTACACAGCTACCCAATGAGAGTGAGCTTGGGGAGGGGAGAAATTCAAAGGGACCAATGGGACATTGAGGGGGGAAGAGCTTTCTAGAACAGGGGAGGGGAAAGGGGTAGTATACACGGAAGCTTGCCAAATGGAGCCGGGCATATACAATGCTAAAAGCGGAGGGAATACAACAAACTGATTGACAACATTTTAATTTGGGACAAACCATGTACGGGGAAAAAAAGGGGACACCGCAACAAGTGGTCACTTCAGCATCATAGTATGTGCCTCTTCAACAGAACCCCTGTAACCTTGCTCAAAGCAAACTTGAAAGGTTGCTATAACATGAAGTTTTATCATGTCATAAATGATCTATGACAACAGGAAAATGATCCTTAATATCAGGATGACTCAGAAGCCTGTCTCACTTAATTGACTACAGAATAAGAGGCAACCTCCTGACATGGGTGTCTGCATATGAGTAGCCTCCCTAAGTGTCCAAGGTACTTTTGTGAAACAGAACTGAATATGTAAACACTCCCACATTGTTAGTGTTGATAAATTACTTGAAATATTTAGCCTTAGGAACTTCAGAATTTTAATGTTAAGAGGTAGAAAATCAAAGATGTCACCTTTTAATAACCAAATTCACCAATTAAAACCTGAATATAATTTCAGGTGTAGGTGTGTATTGCCACAGTTCTAGTGAAAGCTTGTTCTGAAGTCTCAATTTAGATCTGTAATTTCCCTCTACAGCAGAATTCTTGACCTATAAAGCAGCAAGTAGCTAAAAAAATTGAACAGTATAGTTCTCTGTAATTTCACTATTATGAAACTTTTCAAATAATGGAAGGATAAAAATATCGCATGTATGGGACTTCATTTCAACAGAAAACATAAAAGAAACTTTGTGAAATGATTTGTAAGTGCTTTTGTTAAAAGTGAACTTCCTAAGAAGTTGCTTTATCACCCTTATTCTTGGTTATAGATAATGTTGCTGAAAGAATTAATTTTCCTAATACATACTTGTTCACCCAGGTAACTGCTAAAATATTGGTTTTGCATTTACATTTGTGTTTCCTAGCAGGACGGCAACTATAAAACATTTTCCTTTGTACCAACTATTACAAGTCAAATTTAGAACTAAAGAAAATACCTAGTTCAGGAAATCAAAGTTTAAAGCTTATGTTTATTTTTCAGTAGCACACAATGTTCTTAAAAATAGTGAACAAAAAGCTACTATTTTAATTAGAACAGTATATAAGCTTCTAATTTCCAGTTGAACAGCTTTGTCTTTCACACTTTGGGTTATATCAATTGATCACAATTTACTTATGCCACTGTTTGAGCCCATCTTGCCAAGGCCTGTGACAACATTTTGCTCTTTAGAGCTTTTAATGTTCAGCTTACAGTTCCTGGGTAACATCCAAAGCCATAAAGTGACAGTTGTTTTCCAAGTTATAAATACAGCTTTGAATCTATTAATGACTCCTCTGCTGTTTCTTCTGTGACTCCAACTGTTGTATCACAGAAAGAACCAGGCAGAATTCCTTTGCTCCTTGAGAATGTAATATGCCACGGCTCATTTGAAGTCGCATCTCCACAAAGTAAACCTTTATAGCAGGAGCTAAGTGTAGCATCCACGAGTGGCATCTGGCAGCTTGTGATACAGAGCAAATAAGGTTGGAGATTGTTATTCCCCAGAGCATTTTATGCAAAGGAGCTTAGACTATGCAAGAATGACTTAAAGTACCACAGGTTTCACGCTGGAGAAGCCTGGCTTTAAACACTGTATATCTGCAGCCAAGCTAAAATGCATAACATTAATCTCTTCCTCTTGATAAAAGAAGAAGAAATCAGCAATGAAAATAGATTTTACATGTGGTTAAATAGTACGCAGTACTGCTGGAAACCCTGCAGAAATGGAAGGAGACCTAGTCTCTGGAGACCAGTAATACGGCATTTCTGTAAGCCTCTTGATCAGCTCTCTGAGTTGGTGAGAAACCTGTCCATCTTCTATTTTATTAAAGTAGAACAAATAGAATTAGGTGAAAAGCTGTCAGCGACATGTGGAGCTGGATGACTATAAGTAAACTGAGAAAAGAAATTCAGAACTATAAAATTAGTCAAAGAATCACGGAATTACCTTTCAAACTTAAATTAACCCTAATAGAAAATTTCTAAAACATTTCCTTTTCTGAAAGACGTTGATGGAAATTCCATGGTGAAGCCACCTAAAACCAGGGTAAATAAGGCATTGTAGATAATAATTCTGTTTTGAGAAAGGAAATTCAACAAAATATGATTATTTTCTACTTTGGTAAGTGAAATAAAATGGCAAGTATTGCATAGTGCAAATATATTAGTTATTGTCCAAATTGTCATTCTCAAACTGGGAGTTGGAAATAATCTTTCCTTCCTTTGTAATGGGCAAGTAGAAACAATAACTATCCCAGAAAATTTATATTGATAGTCCCTGCAAGTAAAAATAACCCAGACAGAATTAGTACTTACTTTTTGGACATTAGTAATTTTAAGTCCTAAAATTGAGTTAACATGGGACTATCTATCTACCTTTTCTTCCCTGCTGCAAAGGGATATTTGGCTCTGGCTGGGACAGAGTTAATTTTCATTGTAGGAGACCATATGTGGCTTTGTTTTAGATTTATGACTAAACCAGTATTGATAACAGCACAATGTTTTGACTTGTATGAACCCAGAGTGCTGAGAATATTTCTCTGCCTGTTTTTAAGGGTTCTTACCCCCCTGAACAACACTGTTTTAACCTCCAACCTTGGAAAAAATTACCAACGATCAGACAAGAACTAGAAAATACAGTGGTGTGAATTAGGTGATGGACTACTATGTAAGATTGTCACAGGGTGAAAATTTTTAGAGGCTTTGGGCTTCTCTTTGTAGTAAATAGGTAAGAGTAAAAAATATCAAAATGGAGGATTGTTGCTGTTCTCTAAACCTTCTTCTCCTTCTTCTACTACTCCATGTTCTGCAGTAAAAGTAGTTTGGAATGATTGGATAGAGAATTCCGCAGTTCCTGCCTGTGTTACTGAATAATTGGTAAGAAAGTGAAAATAATATACGTTTTTAGTAACTATTGGTTAAATTATCTTTAAAAGGCTGTGTAAATCTTGATAAAGAGACTCCTCACCTGCTTTCTGTGCTCTATGCTGTACCTGGGTCACGCTAGTGGCTCTGTTCCTCTGATAAGACTTAATAAACAATAAACAATAAACTATCCGGCAGCATTGAAACTCAAGGAAAAGTCTTGGTTTATCTTTGAAACTCCTTGCAAGGACTTTTAGAAAATCTCTCTGATCAGGAGGGATTTGATTTATGGCACGGTTCAGTGTCATGACTGTTAAAGAGCAGTGCTTATGCAGCATCAACGCCTTCTCACTCTGTGCCCCACAAGTTTCAAGGTAGTGGGCAAGGTATTGTGAGGGAGCACAGTGGGCCAGGTGACCCCAAGTGACCAAAGGAATATTCCGGCCCATATAATGTCATGCTCTGCAATAAAAACTGAGGGTGTAGTTTTAACCAAGTAGTCTGCTCAGAGACTAGCTGGGCATCAGACTGTTTGTAGGAGGTGCTGAGTGATTGCTTTTGCAGGACTCGTGGGTTTGGGTTTTTTTCCTTTTTCCTTCACTCATTAAACTGTCATTAACTGGACCCACAAGTTTTTCTCACTTTTGCTCTTCATATTCAGTTCCCTAACCCACAGTAAGGAGGGGTGTAAGCAAGTGGCTGGGGTGGGTGCTTAGATACTCACTGGGGTAAACTCACCACAAAAGAAGCAAATTTAGCAATAAACAGTTTGGAGTAACAAATTTGGGTCTTTCAGTGATGCAATAAACTCAACAAGAGAAGGGAGAAGGAATAAATATGAACTCTGAAGGAGAAGAATAAATAACTTATTCTTGTGATAGAGTAACCACCATGCTGAAAGTCTAAAATAAGAAAGCTAGGTATAGCTTCCTGATTGGAGGACACAGGAAAAATGACTACTGGCTCAAAACAACAATTAAGGTGCGTGTGAGGAGGAGCAGGGAAAAGTCTGTGTAGCTGAGGCAGGGCACTGCTCCATGCCTCCTGCCCACTGCAGCCTTTGGTCCAGCCCCAGCATGGCTATCAAGCCACTGGCACACTGAAAACCCCGCCTGGGGGAAGGACCTGGGAGACCAGAGCAGATAAAAGTGGTGGCAGGGATGTGAATGTGGGTGTGCCCCACTGCCTTGGACCTCAGATCTCGCTGGATCCAAGGTGGTAACTGTTTATCTTTCTCTCTCCTTTTCCTTTCTCTCTCTGTCTCTCTTTCTCTGTCTCTCTTTCTCTCTCTTTCTCTCTCTTTCTCTCTCTCTCTTTCTCTCTTTCTCTCTTTCTCCTTCTTCTACTAATTTGCCTTCTTGAAATCTGGATAACTTAGATTTGCTAAGTCAATACTTTGTCAAGGCCTTACTTAGATTGGATGTTGCTTCAGAATTTGCCAAGTACCTTATTCTACCATAATGTTCTAAAGTTTGCAAGTTTGTTATTCAACCTCCTGAGAATTTTGACTTCTGTACACTGCCAAAGTGAACCAAAGTACCTCAGCTCTTTTAAAAACTTGCCAAGTTACCTTGGGGCATAACACAGATGAAGTACAGTAATCTTGATGAATTTTAGTATTTACTCTCTTTCAGTTAAAAAAATTCCTGAAAATTATTGCCTGAAAAATTTAACAGTAGCTTTCTAAAAATAATTACATGATTTTGTGGATTTCTGCAGTGCACCACTTTTACACTGCCCAGGAAGTTTTCTCTTTTGCATAAGAATCCCATTAAGTCTTTGCAATAGTATGCAGTTTGAGTGAGAATCCAAAGTGTAATATTGCTTTTCATATAGAGATGTAAAACCTTTCCCTCTAAAGAGAAGTAACGAGTTAAAAGGGAAAGTCAAATGCAAACTAGTAGAAAATGAATCTTTTCTCTGCCTGTTAAAATAAACTTAGCAAGTGGTCATTGGTATAAGTATCGCTAACCAAGAAAACTACTTAAGCATTCTGCTCCCACAAAAAACTCCAACCACCCGCAAAAACAAACAAACAAATCCCAACACCCGCCACCCTCCCCCCAGCAAAACAAAACAAAAAAAGACCCAAATGTTTCAGAATTGAGTTACCTCATAATTTTTTGTCTTCATACCTCATAACCTGAGGGAAACAGAATTAGAGGAAGATTAACACTTGGTAAAACAAACATATAAGGAAACCAAGAATCAGTCATCTTTTTCTCCAGCTTATCTGAAGAACCACCTTTTCTGTAACACAATACTGAAGAAAAAACTTCTGATATTTACTTGAATACTGCATAGAGCCCTTTTAATATGTGCAGTTGCTTGGCGACTTTGCTCCATTTTGAATTAGTATTATTTTTCCTGAAACAGAAAAGAAAATCTATGAAAATGGCGCTTTTCTCCAGAGGAATAAAACCAGGACTGAAGCAAGGATTTCAGCTTTACACTAAGAATATAATCCGAATACTTTTTTTTTTTTTTTTGGTGAGATGGAGTGAGAAATTTTATGACAGAGTGGATCAACTGCATTTACTAAAAATAGGCAACCATTTCCCTGCAATAGTGCCTTTACTTAAAGAAGTCTAAAAACTGTTTAGACTTACTCCGCAGAATGGAAACTATTACTATTTCAGATGCAAGTTATGCTTTTCCAGGGTACATCTCAGTAGAATTATAATTCAGTAGAATTTGTTTGGGTAGTATAATCTTATGAATTTTTTTAATAATGTGGTTGGAATTTTGTTCACCATCTCTTACTTTACGACTGTATTCATGGGGCACTCTGCATTATTGTTGACTATTTTCACAAAGAGGGGAAGTTTGACTGAATGCTGAAAAAATGTTAGAGTAATTGTAAAGCATGGCTCTGATCATTAGTTTTTTGTCACTTGTGTGGCAATTGGATTTCATTCACCTACAGTGTGGTGTCTGACACAGGCAATGGTGCAGTATAATATTAACTTACAGAAACTGATAATTTGCAGCATCTGTCTGAGTGAACCATGCAAGCCACTCAAGAGTAAATGCATATCTTAAAAGTCTGGACTTTGTGTTGAAGACTACATGTTGGTATAATATAAGGCTGAAAATAAGGAACCTTATTTGATATTGAAGGACCTCACAGCCTGTTGATGCTGAGATTTCTTCTTGTAGAAATACAGGACTGAAAGAGGCCTTCCAGGTCAGTGTCACACTAGACTGAGTAGAAAAAGAGGCAAAACCCCCCACCAGCTCATGTGTACTTTCACACCTGATATCTCTGAGTTACTGTTATTACTAAAAGTGACTAATTTTATTACTTCACAGTAATAGAAATTCTCTCCCTCATTAGGCCTGGTGTGAAAAAAAGGGTCAAAATGCCTTTGATTTTGAACGACTGCAATTTGCTACCTTACAGCATAGAGTGTTTGAATTTAGCTTATCTAGTATCATGGTAAGAAACAAAAGAATGATTCATTGTGTTGCAGAGATTGTGTTTTCAAAAGGAAAAAGAAGCATGAATTATTAATACAGCTGTCAGATACCTTGACAATACTTTATCTCTTGTAACTCTTAAATAAAACAGCCAGTCATTTGGTTGCATTGAATAATTTCTCTAGTTTTTACCAGTAGACAAACAACATTTTGTGAGATATAAGAATTTTAAAAGATTGGAGTTTACTTACTGCAAGGATATTGACAAAAAGAGTCTTTTTTTTTTTTTTGAAGACACAAATAGGTAAAATAAAAAGTATGATCTTCCACAGAAATGAAGCTGTTAAAGAATAGTTTCACTGTGCACTATTCAGTAACTAGCTAAGCTTTGCATCTCACGAATATAAAATCTTTGGATAAATAAATCTCATGCAGCATTACTATGGAGATTGTCTTAATATGCTATTTCACTTCAGCCAGGCAAAAACCTATCAAATAGGGTTGGGTTTCTTTTGGGTGCAAAGAGCAGAGTTACAAAAGTATTTGGATGCCAAAAGATGCATCCAGGAAGAAAATCCATGGAATTTTTCCAAAACTGGTGGTGGTATTGCCTAGCTCAGTGAAATTAGTTCTGGCTTCAGAACTGCATTCATTAAATATGATGGTGGAAGTATGCCAGTGGCACTTTCTTTTGCCATCAGTGATCTCTTTGGTTGCTGTCAGAGCTGGGTGTTATGCTACCAGCAGAATCACAAACTCACAGTGATTTTGGATCTGGATCTGTGGTTTGCTTTCTTCTTTAAGAATAATTAGCAGCAGTGAATGCTAAAATCTGCTCAGGGTCTCTGAACTGTTTAGGAGGCATGGTTGAAATAGATTGACAAAGGAGAAAAATGTCAGTCCAGACTGCTTAAACAGATAATGTAATTCAGTATAGACTGTGTGAACAGCTGCATTTAGAATGAATGAGAAAGTTCTAAAAGCACTAGGCTTTACTCAAGACAATAAGAAACTCCTGAATCAGAAACATGGATATTGCACAAACCACTTGTGTGATTTTTATAAAGCTGTCACTAGTATAAAATAATGTCTTTTGTTTATATCTCCAAAATGACCATTTATTCTTGAGCTTATTTATTCAATTGAAACCAAATATCTTTAATATAGATGCAACAAGTGCATAGTTTTTAGGCTGCACTCCTTGTACTGTTAAACCTATGAAGAGAGGAAGTATTTTAATGAAATTTATGTTTAAATTCACGGGAAAAATACACTATCTTAAATACACTGTACTTCTTTCAGAGATTCATCTTGGGCAGTTGATGATAGGAAAAAACCTGACAAGTAAGCTGAACAAATAATTACTCATCTTTTATATATAACCAGCTCATTATACAACGTGTTTTTTTTCCAAAGTTTTTTCATGTTTAATCACGATAAATTTTTGTTTGCTGGCACTTTAGTTAACAGCCAAGGGCAATTTAGCAGCTTTCTTTATTGAATAATTTAAAAGACCCAAAAAGTATTATTTTATGTTGAATGAAGTGTTATCTTCATCCCCCAGTGAGAGCTGTCGTTTGGATTTCAGCACTTTTTTTCTGGTATAGATTTCCTTGTGGGTTTTCTTGATTGCTGAGTTGAAAGAAATGTTAAAAGTATAGTTCAAACTGAAACATAGAAAATACTCAACAATCTAGGCTAATATTTTGTTGTCTTAACTTTTGTTTTCTCCATTTCAGCTATTTGACAAAATTCAAGAAAAATGAGCAAAACATGTTGATGGTTATGATGTTTTTTGATAAAATAACCTGTTTGAACCAGAAGCTTTCACTCAACATCTCTGTTACTTCTCTAGATTAGTCAAGAGACTGTGTCTTTGAATAGTGGTTTTCCTTTACTTTCCCTTTGTGTTATTTAACAACAAAAAAAGAGTTGTTGGTCATCATAGTTTTTGTTTGACACTGCTTTCAGGCCAAGAAATGGACCCTTGGTTTGGAGAGTTTGGACAGTATGTGTGTGAGGAAGGCAGAGGTAAAGATATCCTTTTGAAAATCAGAAAATATATTAAATTAGTTGTTGCTTCACCTGAGTTTTACTTCCTTACTCTGTGCTTTGGTTGTGAAGCCTGGAAGAGAAGAGAGGAAGGAAAAGTCAAGTATTTATGAATATTATTGCCTGTTAATAGTTCAGTTTAAATAATGTGTAGCAATGGCTGAAAAACTGAGAAACATGGAGGCTTAATGTGAGAAAAAAACCCCACAGCATCAGTGGTAGCAGCTTATGGCAAACTCTGAAATGTCTAATAAGCAGCTGTCAAATCAGAAAGTCAAAGGAAGCAATTTCCTGTGCAAAATAATGATCTGTGAAGAGAAGAGAGTTAGTGTGGGTGTTTCAGAGATAACAAACAAACCAAAACAGAGGAAAAGAAAATACTCCCTTTGAAATAGAGGAAGATTAGCCACTTACATAGAGGAAGATGTATGAAAAAGACCCTTTGCCTTCACCTCTCATCTGTCATACCCCTACCATAACCAAACTGGTGGATGTTGGCCGTACAGGTCCTGTACAGAGGTGATTAGTTTTTTCAAAAGCTACTTCAGTTACATAATTCATGTTTGCAGAAATGTCTTGCCCAACTTTTCTGAAGGCTGTGCAGCTAAGTCAACCAGAAAGCTGCAGCAAAGCTTCCTGAAATCAAATGGAGTTTTTCTGTTGCCTTTAGATTAACAATCTAGATAAGCTCCTGGGGAGGTAAATCTTTAAGGGTTTGGCTGTAAAATAATTAGTTTGCCTAATTTGACTAAATGTTTTTGTGGCTCAATTCAGTGCTAAGGCTTCAGCCATGGAAAGCTTTGGCTTAAGCTGACCTTGGAGATTTTCCTTGAGCCACACTCACAATGCACAACTTGCTGAGTGCTGTGCAGCCCACATGAAGAACTGTACTTACATCTGTTGAAAACAATTTAGAAAAAAATAGTGGAAAAGATCGCTAATCACAGAGTGGCTGAGGTTGGGAGGGACCTCTGGAGGTCATTTGGTACAAGTTGCTCCTGCTCTACCAGGGCCGCCTAGACTCTGTTGCCAGGGACAATGCCCAGGTGGCATTTAAATTTCCCCAAAGAGGTAGACTCAACAACATCTCTAGGTGACCTGTGCCAGAGCCTGGTCACCTGCTTGGTGTAAAAGTGTCACATCTTATTTTCCATGGAGAAGGACTGCTGCGTGATTGTGTGTGGCATTGTAATGTTAAGAGGAATCCATGATAGAATGCCAGCTGTTTACTGCGAAAAAGTCTTAGGTTATTAGTATTGCTGAAAAAGAAACTGAACAGGTGCTGCAGCTGCCGATGTGCCTTTATTGTGGAGTTTTTAACAGGTTAAGTTTATTATCATGTGTTTTTTATCATGTTGTGGATGAGCTGAATGACCAGTAAGTGTCCTCACATTTGAAAGCATTATTAAGAGTGAAAAAATGAATGAAGCAGTTACTCCACCAAAGAGATAAATCAAAACACTTATTTGTCAGCAAAATTACTTCCTGTTAAAACTGGTAAATAGGTGACAGTAAAGACCAGTAACAAACATTATTTTCCTCAACATGATACTTGGCTATCTGATTCTTGGGCTATTTGGAGATAAATGATATTGTTTTGAAATATTATCAGAGCATCAGAGAATCAAGAATTTTAAGGCCAAAAATGAGAAACATTTTGATGGATTCAAATGTGTTAAATTGAAATGCCATCACAATGAAATAATAAAAAAATGTCTATTGGTCTCATATTGTTGAATAGAAATTACTTTTTTGTAAGATTATTAGCAAAAGGCTAACTCTAATCTTGAAAGGTCTATTTGCAATAAATAGGTTACAGTAGTAGGTAGTAGCTCTTGATTTATTTTTTTCTTAAGTATTTAATAAAGACCTTCAACTACTTGTGGCTTTCAGCAAGAGGCTGTTTTGAGTCAAGAAAACTATAATTACAAAAGAAGCCATTGAATCATCTTCATAAAAAAACCCAAGAATCTGGAAGTTACTGTGGTCGTATTTTATGAACCTAATCTTTCAATTACATCTGCATGGATTGGGGTCTAGGACTACTAGATTAAATTCTTAATGTGTGCAGTTCTATCTGCAGTCATTTTTATCTGCCAGAAAGCTGGTTTTCATTTAAAGAAGGATGATTGACAGATAGATACATGTGAAGAAAGCTTTGTTCACAGGGAAGTACAATTCATGGTTCACCTCACATACTAGAAGAGATATTGAATGAAATTCTCAGTATGTATAAAGTTGAGAGCCATGTAGGAACCACATCAGTGTGTGGAATTTGAGTAGCCTGTGGTGGTTTGGTTTACTCATTTTTGGGACAGTCTAGTGGCAGATGCTGAGATACAGGCACCAAAAGCCAACCCCCCATTGTAGCTTGTCTTTATGCTTAAATTGTGGAAGAAACCCCTTATGAATAATTACCTCCACACACTTTCAGTATAGCTTTACTATTTTTAGAACAGAGAAGTGAGGGCTTCCATACTGGATTCTCTCTGAAAAAGACTGTCCCTGACTCACGTCGACAGCTGCCTTACTCCCTGCACTGGTAACTGGGGACCTCTCCAGGCTGACCACTCCTGTTTATCTATCAATTTGTCCATGTCTTACGGTTTACAATGGTTATTTCTCCTATTTGATGTTATTCATGAACTAGCAAGACTATGGTTCTGAGTTGACTTACAGCCAGCCACAAGGGCTTTGCTGTGGCATGAGGATAGATGCGTGCTTACGCCTCAGGGTTGATAGCTTCCAAATGTATCTGCCCTGGTTTCAGCTGGGATAGAGTTCATTTTCTCCTTAGCAGCTGGTAAAGAGCTGTGTTTTGGATCCAGTATAATGATGACAACATACTGATGTTCTGGTTGTGGCTAAGTAGAGCTTACCTTAAGTCAAGGACTTTTCGGGGTCTCAGGTTCTGCCAGTGAAGAGGTGCACAAGAAGCTGGAGGGGAGCAAGGTGACCCAAACTGGCCAAGGGATATTCAGTACCATAGATTGTCATGTTCAGTATATAAGGTGGAGGGAATTGGCTGGGAGAGGCCAATTGCTGCTGTGAGACAGGTTGGGCATTGGTCAGTGGTGGTGAGCAATGCTATTCTCAGATATTATTCTGGGGGGAATTCTTTCATCTCTCCTTTTTTTTCCCCTCACCTGTGCTCACACATGTACTTTTCATTGAAAAGACATAATGTCCAGTTGTCTAGGTACCCCCTAGTTGTGAGTGCAGTAGTTCTTGGTGATGATCTTTCTCCTGCCATTTTCCACAAAGTAGAAATAACAACAAAGCACGATGGCACAGAGGCAGCAAGGACAGTGCTTTCACATGTGCCCCTCTCAGGAGCTCAGGCCCTTCCTTTCATATTCCTAAACAAAGGTCTGAAGGAAATGCCAAGTCTTGTTGATTGCTCCTTTATCCCGGGCTGGCCTGCCTCAGGCAATTCAAACCACTGTCACATGGCCTCCAGCAGTATCCTCGAAATGTCTAGTTGCTTCCTGCAAATAAAGTGAGGACAAATCTTTCCGAAGTCTCTGTTAAAATATTTATATTTGTTCAGGTGAACGTTGTCTCAAAATGAAACTATAGTAATCATAATATGTAATAACCATATTTTTCTATAAACATAAAAGAATGGACATTTTCTCTTATCTAATGATGTAGTTTGAGCCATTCCAGCAACTTTTTGATTTCATTGGCATTTAGTTTCCAAGAGAACATGGAAATGTTAAATATTTATACAGATAAGTTCACAGCTAATGTAGTTCTCATTCAAATACTCCATATTGTATGATGTTGGGAAAGTATATACTCAAAACAACAAAGAACTGAAGAACAGAATACAGTTTGAAAATCATTCTTTCACATTTTTAATGTGATTCTTTCCTTAACCAACTGCAACGAACAACTTACTTTGTCTGTATGCTAACAAAACCCAGTCTTCTTTATTGCTGAATTTAGAGGTCAAGTTGCATTTCTTGCATCTGAATCTTAAGCACATGCAATCCTGTCCATGTGTCTAAAAGTTAAAATGTACTAAATTTCCAAGAAGACAAAAAAGAGCTTTCAGGATACTATACATACAATGTCTGCTGCCTCCCTGAAATATTTCTGAGCTAGAAGCTTCTGGTAATGGCTCTGTAGTTTCATAGTTATTGTTCAATTCTTGCAAGGTAACATGAAATGTAATAAATTATTGCTCTCCTCTTCACAAAAGAAAGAAAAAACACAACCAAAAAAGCCCCCAACACAAGGGAAAAAATGTAGTTTGTGTCAGACAGGAAAGGAATTTATTAACTTCTCCCAGCTTCTGAATCAGAATACCTCATCACTTTTGAGAAATTTAAGAAGAGATCTTTTCCATGATAAAAATGTCTTGCTGGGGAAAAAGGCATCATTCTCTGTGTCTGTTGCCTCCCTGGGAGTAAGTAAGCGTTTAGTGTGAGTTATTACAACTCTACATCAGAAAATGGTTCCCCAGCTGCAGTCTTAGGCAAGAGATCCTTCTTCTTAAAATGAAATAATTTGGGATTCATGAACTACCTTAACCCTATCAGACTGACCACAGAGCAACTCAAGCTTCTTTTTTTCCTACTCTGTAATTCTCACAATGGTCAAAACTCCATGAGTTGATGCCTGTGTGCGTAGGCAGCTCTGAAGAGTTGGACCATACCTGTACTGCTAGGTTAAGGACATATTGTGGTCCCAGGCCGTAGAAGACATTAAACATTCTCTGCTTAAATACTAGCCTGGTTTCACTATAGGGAAAATGTGAGCTCAGGATGTCTGCTGTAGCCATAATTTCACTGTGGTTGGTTTTGCGCATGCACTGTATGTCCCAGGTGTGACCCTTGTCAAGGTGCCAAATGTGACTTTTTGACAGAGTTTCAGAATCTAATTAAAAACACTTATCAAACACACAGGTGTCTTGTAGGCAGTCTAAGCAGTCTGCCCTGTTTAATTATTTTGGGGCTGGATTCAAGAGTGGGGATTTCTTCTGATTCTTCAGGGCATGTTTCAGCTATTTTTAGCTTCAGTTTGCAGGCAGGAGTCTTATCACTGCTCTTAGCAGGCAACCCCGTGTGCCAAGATGGAGAAAGAGGGAGATTTCTGACTTTTGGGAGACAGGGGGGAAACTGGCTATAGGGAAGAGATCTGCAACACACAGACAGACTTACTCTAAAAAAACAGATTCCCAAATTCTGGTTTGGACTGCTGGTATTTAAGGTCACAGTGCATAGTCTGCAGCTTGACTGTTTTGCGGTAAGGATTGCTTTCAATCATTTAATTTGCAGTTAAAGATACATGGCAGGCCACAGGGGTAGTGAAGTCTGACAGGAGTCTTTTTTCAAAAGTGAAAAAGAACCAGTGCACCATATAATTCACTGACATTAGTCCAGATAGAGTGCAAATATCTCTCCAGAGAAATACCTTTGTTTATAGCAGGATCTAATTTTGACTTCCACAGAATATAAGATGGTGTGGATTACATGTGTTTTGCACACCCAATAAATGTTAAGGCACTAGATATTATACTGCTTTGTAGCCACTTGTAGCCACTTATCAATTTATTAATTTTCAGACCACCCTGCACTGCATTTATGCCTGAGTTTTCTCCTCTGTATGATGGGAACAAACCCTTACTAACCTACTGTACCTCACAGTGTGTTTCAGTTCATTCATTAATGTTTGGAAAGACCACTGAGACCATTTAATAGGTGCATAACAGAAGGAAAAAGTCTTAATTACTGTTAGATGGCTACAGGTTTAATTGTTTTCACTCTACGACCTGAGAGCTCTAGAGTTAAACTTTAGAGGCTCCAATAATTGTGGTGGGGTTATGCCATTTATAGCTCAGTATGGTATAATTTTTCATGCAACGATCTTCACTGTCTTCACTTTCAGATTAAAATCTAGCTTTCTTTAATTTAAATTTTGCTGAAAAGAGCCATATTGCTACAAGCATAAATTGTGGTAGATGAACATTAATGAAGTCTGTTCACAGCTGTTCTTAGCTTAAGTAATTACCTCTCACTCCCTATGATCAATATTTTAAATGCCTGAACTATTCAATTAGGAGCACAGAGCATTCCCTTCTGTTATTACTATTAAAATCAAGCCTTAACTGACATACCTGTAACATTCATGTTATAGAAAAATGTTCAAGGCTGTTGATTTATTAAGCAAAATTGGTTTGTGTTTGATGTGAGATCTGAGTATGTGAGGCATTGCAAATGCATTTAAAAACCCATTGAAATTAATGCTACATTAATTACTGATTCCACGAACACTCTAGCATATGCTGGTATTAATTGCATCCATTATCACAAAATAAACATCTCTTTATAAAAACAAATGATGCTTCATCTTAATATTCTTGATTCTGATATCCTTCTTCACAGCTGTTGCTACTTCTGTTTTAGTGTTTTTGCTATAAAGAGCCACCTGTTAATTATAACAGATATTTTGGATATTTTTATCCTTTGCAGAAAAAAAAAATCTTAAGCAAAAATATAAAAGAATCTTAACCCTCTGAATTTTTTACTAAAATTTTGTTAAGTTTTTTGCAAGAATTTGCCCACTTAAATGCATGGAATTTGTTTCTCCATTTATTTGTATAATAAATAAATTAAACAAATACACTACACTGTTTTTAATATTTTTACTAAAATAATAACATTTGTGTTCAAGAAACTGTTCAGATATATACTAAGAGAAGCATTTGCTTAACATAAGATTTCTGCTTCTTTTCTGTGAACAAGAATACGCTTGATAGGAAGCCCCAAAAACTTGTTTCAAATGGGCTATATAAAAATCTGAGAAAGTAATTTTAGATTAAGCTTTGCTTTCACCTAATGAACAATTGCTGCCTACCCTGTAAATCAGCCATTTCTTAGCCAGACATTTTCATGGTGAAAACCTTCAATCAGAGAGAACAGCCTGGCTTCTAAAGTGCCAGTTTCCTTTGAAAAGTGTCTCATTATAAATCACACTATAAGGTTATATTGATTTTGTTTCAGATTTATTGTCTTTCAGTTTAGATTTTCTCAATTACAAGCAGAAAGTTTTTGCTGGGGAGGAGGGTGATTTTTTAAAAATAATTTTCATCTTTGCAAACTGAACCTGGGTTGTGCAATTTTTATGTTTTCTTCTGCCCTGCCTTTTATCTATTTGCATCAAACCTGGTTGTGAGTCCCTGTATTATTATTAACTCCTCTCGACAAATGTTTTAATTAATCATACCTGAGGGCAGGATTCCTGGCAATGAGAATGTAATTACCAATTACTGTAGTGCAGTAAGAGAGAGACTATCTCCTTGTCATTTGGCCATTACCTAGGGTGAGATTTCAGCATTAGTTGTCGTAAAGACCTTGGAATTAAGGAACAGAGAAATGTTACATGTGATGTTTGATGGTGCTTTAGTTTCAGCGGTTTCTCAGTTTCTCAGCTGTTTCTCACAGGCCTGAGCTAAATGTCTAAACTGTGCAGTTTGTGGACTGAGTCGGGCCCTTCAGATGGGATTCACAGAAGTTTCACAGAAGTTTACAATTTTGGGCGAGCCACCTGTGATATATATTTTGAAACATGAAGTACAAGCTTAGCTCTCTGGTAAGACTACATGGCCTTTGTCTGAGATGGCGATATAAGCTCAAATTGAGACTTTCTTTCCTGGGTAGGACCACAATTAGAGTTAGCCCTTCCTGGATTTTGGAAGCAGGAGGACTTGCTGTGCCTGTACTATTTCCTTTGACATTGAATAAGGACAATGTATGTATTTATTGCAGTAATCTTTATATCTAGATCTTTATATTGGCAGGTTTTGGTCTTTTCTGGTTTATTTTGGGGATAGATTCTTTTACTCCAGAAATTAAGTACAATAAAATTGATTGGCAAAAAGATCATTAAAATTTATTGACATTCCTAAAGAAGGATTGCAATCACAGCTATTATTACATAATCTAATTTTCCTAACACCCTCAATCATACACACCCCCCCCATTTTGCATTAGTTCACTTTTCATAAAAATGCTGCCATTGCCTTCTTCCATTCTGCTTTGCCATTCTTTCTTTATACCTAAAGTATATTCCACATACTCTCAAGATCTGTAACTTACGGTCACAAGCACCTATATTGCTGCTTTTTTTATCCAACAGCATAGCAATTTCAGCAGTCATTCAGGTATTCAATTTCAAAGCTTCATCTGAAAGTTTAAAAATAATTTCTTATCTCCAGAAAAGTGTCGTAGTCAGACATTTCTGTATGGGGTGTAAATGTGCTTTTCATGTTAAAGAAGGACCATTTAAAAGCTCTAAGGGCTATGAATCTGTTAAAGACTTTTATAGAAAGTCACTGGACAGAGAAGAGTGGTTGACTCTAACCCTTGCTCCCAGGACAGATTTATGCACCTTATGTTAAGCAATGATTGGAGTTATCACTGAAATAGGTTTTGGAGTAATGATGAAGGCCAAGGACTTCTCTCTCTTGAGTATTTGGACCCCTGTGAAGGGAATTGTGGCTTCTACTAAACTATTTTTCTAGTCCAGCAAATCTTGCACTCCTTGTAAAGCACTGTGCCTTCATGGAGAGATCTCGAGCATCCTTTGTCCCACATGAGCCTCTATCACTGTGTATGGGGGTGTATTTTGTAAGAGGGGGAAGAGTTGAGCCTGAATCTTCTCACATGAAGATACTCAGGTGCTTTACTTTCATTTTGCTTTCCTGACTTTGTGCCAAGACAGTATTTTAATGAAGTTCCTAAGCCACGTTGTTCAAGGAACATGGAAATTTTTGGGATTTCATGGGAGATAAGGACTGAAAGGGGAAGGAAACCTGTTAGCAGAATCCAAAACCTTCCACCAAAAGCTTGTATTCCTAAGAATTTTGGCATGTAAGGTGTTAAGTGAGGTTTATGAAGCTTGAATATTTAAGGAGCTAGACATCTTTGTCATTTCAGCTACTCATGTTCTTTCAGGGGTTTAGATCTTTTTTAACAAAGATATCTCCTGCACTGTACACAAGAGAATCTGATTAGGAGAACACCATTTGGCAAAGTTTTCAGGTTTAAAATATGTGTATGTTCTAATGAGAATTTTTGACTAGTCAGTTTTGTCTGTTGCCTGGGAGAATGATCTCTCCCTTTTGATCACAGCTCCCTCATTTAATGCTATTTTTAATTTCCTTTAAAATAATACTAACCAAACTGTGGTGTTTATTGTAAAATCTTCTTTTTCATCATGAGTTAAGGTCTTTGAATTATGCTGTCTGTGTGGAGAGTCTAGCTAAAGGAGTAGAGCTTATTTGTAAGACAGATGCTCATCTGATTGCAATTTCAACATCCTTTCCAGTAACTGGGGGAAAAAAATCTGTGTGTCATTGATCTATCTTGTTTTATTTTAACTACTATTTTTAATATATGAAAAAATAGGACAAAACCTGGGATTGATTTGATGAGATTGTTGCTATCTATTAATACCTAAAGATTATAAATGGAACAAAAATAATTTCTTAGGTTAGTTCAGTAAATCATCACTTGAAAAAAACTTTCTCTTGAAAAGATTTGCTAAGCTTTGTAGAAAAGTAATGAAAGTAACATTATTGGAAGCATTTAAAATTGAGCTAGACAAAAATTTCAAACTATATCCTGGGATAAATTATGCATTAGTAAGTAAATGTACTGGATGAAATAATGTGTCTTTTTCTTTCTCTGATGTGTGAGATTCTGTGATTCAAGTCTTTTCTGTACCAAGCTGACTAATTTAATCAGCAACTATTATTATTATGTGCTACTGCATGTATCAAATATAGCTTTTTAATGTAGGTCTAATAAGTCATTCTGCTCCATTAATAAGTACAAATTGGTTGCTATGAGAACCACTAAGTGTATGTTCACAGTAGGAATAGACAGCAAAGCTAGATGTTAAGTAATTAATTCAAAATTAGAGACCTCTAAAAGTGTATATATTTTTGGTATCTATCAACATATTTTAGTGTAATGGAAGAACATATAAATATAATCAGATATCAGTTACCTATGATAGTATGATGTTGCTTTCTAAATATATTAATGTCTAACTTGATACATCCAATTTGTTATACATAAATTAAGAGGGGAGTAGTCTCTTTTAGTGGAACTAGATTTCATTTATTGTAGAATGGCCGTTGAATTATTGTGCTTCTGGTTTTTTTATCTGTTTCCATTTTATGTAGAATCTTGTATTTAAACATGGTATTTCTTGAATTGCTGTCATAATTTGGGTCCTGAAATCACCTATGCTTACCGGGGTTACCATTAGGAAAGCGGTGCTTAACCTGAATGGTTATTTGACAGACCTGAGATCATATTATATACTATTCTGTTCAGGGTTGAAAAGTGAAAACAACTGGTGGCAAAAAACATTATTCAGGACAGCAGAGAGGACTAGTAATAGCTTTCGAAATAGAATAGAATCTGATCTTCCCACTAGCCATTCAGTGTCCAAAGTTGTGTTCATTCATTTCTAGATTTAATAGCTGTATATATACACACACTATATATATGTTTAGCACAGATATATATTTAAAACTATTGCTTTGAGTCATGTCCTGATAATGTGGATGGTGGTTTGGTATTTCCTTTTAGGAATTATTACATTTTTTTTGCCATATTTCTGCTGCAGTCATTGTAGTACTGCCTTTGTGTTTGGCTAACAACTCAAAATCATTTAATCCTAACTCTACAAACAGGTGAAAGAAAGAATCTTGGTTTCAGATGTGTTTTTCCTTTGCTTTTCATAGATGAACCCTTATTCCTGGGCAGGAGAACACATTAACTCTTATTTCAGTCTCCTGTAATAACCAACTTTTCCTTGACATGAGCAATTATTTTTCATCATATTGACTTTAAAGACACTTTCAATTATGCTTCAACACTATGTTACATATCCACAACTCTGAACACTTCAGAAAGAATAGTGTGACATCTCATTTTTTTAATTTATATCCCTCTAAGCTGATTACAAGCCAAAGTTTTATATAATCAACATTTAATTGAACATATAAGTAACAGTAATATATACACATATGTCTTCTGTCAGGGCTTGGATTTCCTGCAATGCAGCTGTTAAAAGATGAGGTGGTGATATGGGGGAATGCCAATACTATAGTTTCTAGAATAAAATAAAGGGCCATTAGCAGCATTTATTTTGCCATTATTCCCATTCATTCATAGAGAGAGGGAACAGGGACAGAAAGATGGTTCCCTGATGTCAGCCAGCAAGTCAGATGTGAGTTTGAGTTTGTTCACTGGAGGCTGTGCACTCACCAGTGAATCCTGATACTTTACTGAGCTCATTCTGAGTGACAGTGTGCAAGCACTGTGTGCTGGGATGGGACTGTACCTGCTAACTACTAGAAGGTATCTTGAACATCCAGAATGTATTGTGGAATGATTAATAAACATGCAGCATTTATTATCGATTTGTCTATTACATCTTAAAAGATACCTTTGTGATACTTGCTTGAACTTCAGTTAACTCACAATATATGTATTTCCAAGTTTTAAGCACAATTTAGTGTATTATTGAAGATACTATTTAAACAAAGAGCATTAAATTGATTCCTTTTTGCATTTTCTCTTGTTTTCACAGGTACAAGGGGTGATCTCGCTCTGTTTGTGTTACTCTAAAAGCTCCCCTTGTTCACGATCTGTTAGACAGTTTCATCTTAGTGCATGTTAGCATTTAAAATGTATTTCCTAATGTGTATTTGATTCAGTCATTTAAAGCTCTCACCAAGATTTTTGTGAAGTTGACACACTTAGTATTTGTTTATTCAAGGACAAGCGAAGTCTGTGGAAGGAGGTAATGTCTATTATATAAACAGGTCCAGTTGTAAAAAGAACCCTTCTTCCACTCTAAAATGTAAGCAGCAACATTTAAGACAGTACAAATTCAAAAGCAGAAGAGTGCTTTCAGCATGTGTGGGCCTGTGATAAACTTCTTACTCAGGCTGCCAGATAGAGTATCAGGGAACTTTACATATTTTTAAAAAACAGTGCAATAGTTAAGTATGGGAAGTAGAAGAAAAAGCCATGTAAAGCAAACATCCAGAACCCTGGATGGAGTGGAAACTTAATCTACCCTTCTTTGAGCTGTAAGCCCACCTGTGCCTCGTTATTCCTGCCAGATGCAGTAAATAGGAGGTGTAGATAAATTGGTGGTGGAGAGGTTGTTTTGGTGTGGATTTAATAGGTGTTTCCTATCAGAGCGGGCTGCAGAATAGCTACCTAGAGAAAGGCTGATGATGGGCCTGCTGGTATACCAATAAATAATAGCATGTTTTTTTTTTTTAAATAGGGTTCTAGCACTGGAGCCTAGAGAGGTTGTTAGGATGAGCTTCCTGTTAGTAGTCTCGGATGTTGGTGATTTATGGGCTGGAGAAATCAGCAGGCACTGCTCTAAGAGATGAACACACTAGAAGACCTTGCTGAGAAGAGACGTCATCAAAAAAGGAGCAGGCACAGATAGGGGGTCTGGGATGGGAAGGAAAAAACACAACAGCAAACAGCACCAACTGAGAGTTGGAAACTGTAATGTTAGTCTTTTCCAGGACACTGAGTAGGTCACAAGAGTGGCTACCTCAGGCGCTACCAAAGATCATTTGTTACCATTTTTGTGGTGTATTTTGAGAGGGTTGTATTTCCTGTGTTGACGAAATAGAGATGTAGCTTCTTTGTGTGAAGCATTACAGTTTCTACAGATAAAAGCAATATTTTCCTATTGGAGCAAATAAATTGTTTCAATAAAATGTAAAAGTTATTTTCATGTGCCTGGTATTAAAATCAGTTTATTTTATCATACCCTGGAGTATGAGAACCACTATGGTGTAAAAAGTCCAGTTGACAGAATACTATCAGATGTTTTTTGAAAGGAAAAATTTTAATACAGCTACTAATATGGAATGTGTATTAGAATATTAAAGAGAATCTAAGTGAACACTGCAGTCCTTTTGATGGCTGTACTGCTGGCAGTGACATATTTCCATTTTCCAGCAGTGTCAATACTGCTGCCTTTGCCTTGTTACGTTTTCAAAGTCGTGATTCTGTTTAGATCCAGGATGTCTTTTTCCATAATATGCTGTGCTCTGGAGAGGTTTGAGGTAGCTACAAGGAATTTTATAACCATGTTTAAGTTAGGTGAAACTTCATGTTGTGTGTATGTAGATAAAAAAATAAGCATGCGTGTATATAAATACCCTCCCTTCTTTCCCGCTTTGAATCCCAACCCTAACTATGAAACGCCATGCTAGACTTCTTCTTTTCTTCACTGCAGAACTATTTTCATATCTTTCAAGACTCTCTAGCCTCAAAGCTGTTAATTCCTAACTTTTGAAGATCCTAGTTTTCTTTTTTATTGCTATTTTGTCTCATATCCTCGGTGGGACCTGTTACCTTCTCTTTCAGGACAGTAATCAGAACTGTATTACTATGCCAGCTGAAATGCAAAGACATGGAGTTCTACAAAAGAAAATTTTTATTTCTCTCTTTTAAATGTTTTTGCTGCATAGCAGTCATTAAAGACTTGTCAAGTTACTGTAGTGAAAGGGAGCATTGACTTTATAAATATAAGATGATGGCAAATATTCTTATTGCTATCCATTACTTATCCTCTTTCAAATCTTAAAATAGTCAAATGCCACATTTTTATTATAACAATTCAAAGAAGAGGTGGAGGGCAGTCTTGTTGGTAGGTCCAAACCATAACATTACCGCCTGCAAGCTGTCAGTCCTAAGACCGAAGTATTTAGAGGTTTGATTAGTCCATCATTACCTTTACTTGGTGGTTCAAGTGATAAAGTTTTATTGGACTCTTGTCATGCCATTCATTATGAATTCAATGTGACTTATTTCAGTACTATATATTTATTTTAATTGACTTGTTTAATATGTGTTGATGGAAGATGTAGGCTCTGGAATATTTCATTAATATTTTGTCTTTGAAGAAGTTATTTCAGAACTCAGTGTGGCAGTGAAAATAATTGTTAGTGTTTCTAAAAATCTCTAGATACTCTAGATATTTGGTCAAAAGAAGATGGAGACATAAGCTCTGGCTGAATGTGATGGGGAAAAGGAACATTTTACATTTAAATGAGATAAATTGGAGATTGTAAGTGGATATGGTTTGTGAAGCAGCGTACCCATAGCTACAGTGCTAAAATTCTTCAAGTTTTGGAATATGTCCTAAACAGGAAGAGTAAATGTTTATAAGAAATGATACCATCTTTCAAAGCATTTTTTGAAACTAATGTGCAGATTCACACTGGCTAACTGTATTGCTCTCATGTAGGAAGCCAACATATCCTGCATTTGTAATCCATGCCATCTGGAAAAACTGGGCAGGGTTTATTTGCCAGAAGTTCAAGTAAAGGGCTGTGGGCTAAGCAAGGGGGTGCTGTGGTGTGTGTTTGAACACAGTCTTGGAGCATGGCAGCTGCTATGGATGAGCCCCTGCTTTGGTACTCCTTCCCTTAGCCAGTGCCAGGCTTTCCAGGCAACACATGCAGCCTCAGCCAGCTCTGGAATCTCAGTCCTGACTGGATTTTTAAGAAGGTATGATTTTCTAGCATCAGCTGTTACCCATATTGTCCATAATAAATGAAATATCTTTATATATAATTCTTCATACTTTCTAAAGTTTAAATGTGGTAGAGGAGAGACACAATCCAGCCCTTTGTGTGGTACTTTTCTAAAACCAATTTGTGGTGCAGTTCTAAAGAGTCATTCTTCTGCACCTGGCACTGTGGAGTAAGTCACAGGTATTGATCATTTTGGTGTGTTTTTTCTGTAAGTTTCTAGAAACTTCTGAGAAGTAGAGGTCATTGTAGGAACAGTTTGCACTGTTCACTTAGAAAACCATGCGACCGCCCTAAATCACTGAAATCCCAGGCTTCTCTGGTTAATTTATCCTGCTTCTTCATCACCAGCTAAAGAAATGTTTCAGTTCATCCTGATCCTGAGGTTATCCAAGCTACATTTAAATGGTCTAATTCAGCTGTAGGAAGAAGGGTAATTTAATGGATGGTGAACTGTGAACTCCATGCTTCTGTAATTAGACTGCTACCAGTAACTGAGTTAGCTCAAGAAGTCATACAAAACATGGAAGTCTGCATGCTAGTATATATATTGAGTGCCTCAAAGAGCATAGAGATGATTTCAGTAAAGCTGATTTTTCCCTAGTGCTCTATGCTGAACAACTAGGTAGACTTTTTGAATTCCTTCATTCTTTGCTGCTTTTTAAGTTCATTTTTCTATGGATATGTGACTAACCAACCAGACTTTCCGTGTATGTGAATTTGAACAGGCAAATCGGCTTCTCTTAAGTTGTCAGTTTTAAAATTTCTAAAATTACTGACTTTACTGAATTATTTCAGCAGAAGTTGGTAGAAGTACATGTCTCCTAAAAAACTCTCCAAATTTATGTGTGCATAAAAGGCTTGTGAAAATAGGCAGTCAGGTAAAAAAGGAAAATTCTAAAAATGTGCCAGTGGAGAAGTAGATATTGTGAAATGTCAAACAGTCTAAGCATGCAGATTCCTTTTATGTCCTGTGCTAGGGACAGATTCAGTTGGAAATTTTGTTTTCTTAAATGCCAAAATCTATGAATGACAAGACTTTTGGAAATCTCACATAGTTAATTTTGTTGTGCATTGAAAAATATGGGAGGTTTGTAATGCCTTTGAAATCTGTGGGACTTAAAATCTCTTATTGGTATATTTTGACTTCTATAGTATATGTTATTTCAGCATTTAAAAGCAAAATTTCACTGACCACTAAATGCATTAGTTTCAAGTTTTAAACTTTGATAATTATATTTATATACAAAGGTTAGAACATTTTACTCTTTATCAATATCTGGAAAATGGCCTGGTCAAAGAGAGAAACTGGTGCTGATATATGGTGGTAGATGAGGCTACAGTTAAGTTTATGGTTGTATGACCAGATATTTAGAAATATCTGAAAGAATTATGTAAGGATACAAACATTTTGAAAATGTCTACAAGCTCTCTTTTTAAAGTTGAGTGATGGTGTGGTTGTGCTTTTGGGAAATAATATGATGTTGTTACAACCACAGACTGGATGCATTTCTATAAATTATTTTAAGGCTCATTGCATACAATTTTTGTATTGGTATGAGGTCAAGCTCTAGTGAATATAAGCATTTGAAAAGACATAACTGCCAAGGAAGGAGAAATATAAGTCTGAAAACATAAACCTGTGGCTGAAATTCCAGAAGGAAGAATGCAGATGCGCTATTACGAAAGCATGAGTTGTAGCAGACAATGGTATGTCTGTCAAAAGAAATGTAATAAGTGTCTCAGTTTCCTCTGTGTTGCCTGAAGTGCTTATTAACACAATGCAGGGACCAAATTGGACCTATTCTGTGTTAGGAGTTAATATGGTTCTTTATGGAAATAGCATCAAATAAAGTCTATGACAAGACTTCAAACTATATTTGCCTAATTTGTATATATAATAAAGTAGATCTTCAGACATGCTAATGAAAGCAACAAAAAAAACCAAACCCACAACAGGCAAGCTATTGCCTCTCCTAGTGTGATAAGCAGGTTTGGAGTGGGAAAGGACTTGGCACCTCTAAATTATGAAGTAAGTAAATGATTACTTGAGCTATTCTACTAAAGAAAGAGAAA
The DNA here is from genome assembly GCF_000691975.1 of Corvus brachyrhynchos. NCBI lineage: Eukaryota > Metazoa > Chordata > Aves > Passeriformes > Corvidae > Corvus > Corvus brachyrhynchos. The sequence continues at coordinate 2,519,659 of NW_008237222.1, read as the reverse complement.
AATTCTGTTCCTTTTAGAGACAAACAAATATATACCTCTGGCCATGATTGAAGATAATTTAGTAAGTTTTGGCTTTCGTTAGCTTAGCTTAGATGTAGGGTATAATTTTGCTTTGCTTAATGTTCCATAGGAAGGTGAAATCTCTCAGCTGTTCCTGTCTTTCCATAGTGCTAAACAATCCAGCTAGTCTTATGATAAGGTGGCATGGAAACTGGCACAGCCCCTGGAACAAATCTGAAAGAATGTCTTTAAATAGTAAAGCCTTGTTTTAGTATTAAACTTGTTTGAAGTTTTTTTAGATTTGCAGTTATAAGGTCAGTAGTAGCACACCTAAAGTCTTCCATCCCTATCCCCCATCAGCGCTACATTCAGTAATATATTTAGTCATCCACCCCTTCTTAATATTGACCAAAATTATTAATAATTTAAGAGTAATTGAAAGCTGCACTTCTTGACTGCTAGTATTTGAGATTTTCTGCTACTTTAAAAGACTTTTAAAAATATTTGAGTCTTACTCAAAAAGTAAAACCAAATATTCAAATCCTCTGATTGATGAGAGTATTGCGGATACATAGCTAACTTGGTTGTTAGTAACAGTAGCTGAAGTTCTTGATTGGTATGATTCAATGTAAAAACTTCTTTTAAATCAGGCTGTGACATTTTTTACATGCTAAACTAATTTTAGACAACATCTCCACTAAAATAAAAACAGTCAAACCAAATCAACCTATTAACTTTACTGTCAAACCTAAAAATTTAAATAATTTTACTAAAAAAGTAGTAGCAGAACTGGTAAGGAGGCATGCCTTGGAGTGCATGTTTGTGTATGCATATAGACATTTAATCTGAAATAATATGAAAGCAAGAGTCTTCCTCTCAAATCAGCATTCTGTGCATCTAGGGAGCTTCATACAAGTTCCATAGAATCAGGTGTTTTAAACCAAATCCTTTTCTTCTATCCTCTCAGTGCTTTAGGTTTTATTGCATTTCAGGTCTAGTATTACAGTAGAACATCTTCCATTATTGCCTATGCCACATTTAATGAGAGTTTGCCAAGAAAGCGAAATGTTACTTTTTCTTGAAAACTTTTCGATATACCTAGATGAAGAAAAATTTACTGTTTGCCTGAAAATCCAAGTTTCATGGTGCCTTCTGATGAAATAAGTTTATCATGCTAGAATAGGTTTTGTTGGTCTGCCCTGTATGATACGCATGTATGTCCCACTGCTGCAAGGTTCAGAAAATCAACATGGGAAAAAAGTTCCTATTTGTACTTTCCTGACCACCTCATGATATTTATTTTGTTTAGTTTGTTGCATTTTGAGACTTTTAGGTGGCCAGAATTTTCCTTTGTTTTCTAAATGTGACATGAAGGTATCTGCAAATGCTGTGTGAGGTAGGTAGGCAAAAGACACAATGATTACAGTAAAAAAAGTTTGATTTAGGGTAGCAAGGATCAAATTTACTGGGAGAAGAGTATGAGGAAGGAAAAAGATGTAGCTGAGTTATATCTATAGTACCTGTCAGAGGCAGTCATGTCTCAGAACTTGCTCATAACTGGGATCTATTGGAACAATAATTCTGCAACAGCAAGGCAGTGCTGAACACTGGCCCTGAGGACAGTGTTGTGGTGTACCTATATGAAGTTATAGATGGCAGCTTAGTAAAGCTATCTACCTGTCAGGTTCCTAAAACTTGGTTTCTGTAAATGGCCAGGTCTAATTGCATTTAAAATTAAAAAAATATGTCTTCACTGGACTTGAAACTATCTAGGGACCAGAAAAATGTGGACAAAAATAAAAGCTTGGCTGCTTGCTTACTTTCTTTATTGTGCTTTTCTCTTCTTTATGTCCCAATATAGTGTGCAATGTCTTACCTGAATTATGATGATCGACTTCCATCTGAACTTGTGCAGATGGGCCATCCTGCCAATCCTGAAATCTTTGAATTTATGAAATTGCAGATGATGATTTTCCATAATAAGTGTTGCATCTTGATGTAACAGAATAAATCTAGCTGTTTCTTAACTCAAAGTGTTATGCAAAGTTTGAGACTTTCCTTTTGATGGATCAAAGAACTGATCACAGTCTTAGAACCTCTTAGTAGTTTTGGAGGAAATGGGTGTCATTTGCTCTGGACTGGATGTTAAATGTCTGTGTCTTCATGCCCTGGAAGGAACAGTTGCAGCAAAACAGAAAGCAGTTATGACTGAAAATAGCAATGGCAATTGGTAAATGTTCACTTTACTAAATGTCCAAAAATCCATAGCAGAGTGTGAGTCACACTGATTAGAAAGTGAGGCTGCGGGGATGCAAATGCTCTTATGAATAATAAGTGTATGTAAAATAGATGAAAAAGGACTTTAATAATGTAAATCAAAAACTGGAAATTGTACAAAACTGATAAAGAAAGGACAGAAGGTGACATTTACAGTCAGCAGAAATAAGAAAAATAAGAGGATTAAATATATGAAGAACAAAATAAATTCTGACAATTTTATCAGTATGTTTCTGGATGGCAGTAGTGGAATTGATCATGTGAATGCAGGAATGACAGACGTTCAATAAATACTGAACATTGAAATACATTGAATAAGTATTTGGTGAAGAGGGCAAAGGAACTCAATGATGTAATATGCTTTGCTTTCCTGCAGTAATTAAGGAGATTAAGTAACAGCTACTAAACTAGAAATCCTTAAATCAGCAGGTCCCAATAACTTCCTTATTACAACCTGGCAGAACTGCTCTCTCTGGCAGTTTGACAATTAAGCCTTTTTTTCCAGTCACTTGATATTTTTCTTCTTTTCATGCACTATTGCAGATACTGAGTAAGCTCTCAGCAGTTCTCTAGACATTGTGCATAACCTGCTTAAATCTCCCATTAGTGGTGCAACAGCATTCCTTTGGATGTTGTTTAGCACGTCTCATACTGAACTGTAAAATTCACCTTTCTCCTCATTTATCAGATTGTCTTTGAGCTACAAAATTGCATGACAGTAGTCTTTGTACCTGGTGTAGAAAAATGTGCAAATGTATTTTCTATTCACCATGTTTAATTGTACTATGATTTTTGCTGAAACCTTTACTAACAATAATGATATCTGCCTTTATCTCAAAGAGAGATTAAGTAGTTATCCTGTCCATCTGGCTTTATGATCTACCAATGTTCCTAGTAAGCTGTTTGTAGTAATTGTGCTGACCCTATTCATGCTCGAAGGTAAAAGACGAGATCTTGTTGGCAAGAGAGTAGTTTTGTGTATCAGTATCATCGCTGCTATGATTTTTATCCTTCATGCTCTGTACACACAATCTTGAGAATTGTTATTTTTTCTCCCTAGCATGTCATGTGTTATGATGCTATGAAGACATCTGGAATTATATTTGAAATTACTATACTGCCTGTTTGGGATTGTCCGTGGCAAGTATCAACCACTGAAAACCTTTTTAGATAAGATTTCTTCAAAATTGTCTGTTAAACCAAGCATAGCATATCATATTGACCTGTCAAAATCAGAAGGAAGAATGCTTGGTTGCTAGATCCTGGAAAATGTAACAAAACCTTGAAGTGATATTTGGTATTTACCAATATTAGCAACTATTCTTAACACAAGTCTGTATTGGGTATTGTAAATAGCTGGCAAGTTTTACAAAGTTTATGGAAACAGGTGAGTAGAAGTGGAAATAAAAATCAAAATAATACCTCAAACCAAATACGGCCAAGATCAGAAGCTCTGAGGAGATCATAGCAAAATGATTTGTGTAGGTCTTGTGCAACTGTATTTCTGCATGCTGGATTCACTGAAAACTGGATTCAGCTGCTTCTGCTTTTGCTCTTAGAAATATTTCACAGGGAAAGTGGTTTTCTTCCTTATTTATTTCTTCACCTCTCTAGCCCTCCCTCCCTCATCCCCTGTTGCCCCATTTTCTTAATTGTTAATTCCTCCAAAAGGAAGTTTTAGTCTTATTTCTACCAGACCTCTGACTGCTTGCTACTGTTTAAATATCCATGGAACTTCTATATGTTCTGTCTCCTGCTGGGGTGATAAATCTGAATCAGATGATGACTTCTGTATTACTAGAGCCCAAACTCTAGACTTACTTGTAGGCACTGAGAGGCATAGTGCTTTTTAGGGCCAGGATTAATAATATGAAATCATAGTCACATATATGAAATTAATTTCTACTGCACATTACTGACTGCTGCTGAGTTTAGATATCATGGTGCTTGGTTTAGAGGAAGGAAGGAAGGTAAATTATCCACAAGGTCTATCTTACATCACTTTAGACAGCCCTTACTTACTGTGGTTCTCTAGCATTCAATGTCTTGAAAGGTATACAATTTTTTGATAGTGTTTCATCACTGGATTCTTCTCTCACCCATTCATTTCCTCAGGTTTATGGCTGTCACCAAGAGGAAGATGATACTGTGACTGAATTAATAAAGAGAAAATCAATAACAAATTATAAAGGTGTAAAACATAAGTACCAGAGCTAGAACTTGGATAAGCTCATTTTGGAAATAATGTAGAGGGTAGGTAAGTTAGGTATGTACTAAAACAATATATTTCCATAATTTTTAAAAAATCTTTTTTAAAAGTAGTATTTTAATTCAGAGAGAAATTAACTCTGGTCAGTGTTTGAATGGAGATCAGACTAGAGGATATTTACATTTATCCTTGTCTGTGAAGACACTTCAGGATTTCCTTTATATTATGAATTATGCTACTTACTACTCTGCTTACATGAGCAGTTTCCTCCTGCTTGCAAAAAGCACAAGTGTGTTTCTGCATCCCACAAGAACCTAAAAAGGCTCAACAAGTCCAAATGCAGGATGCTGCACCTGGGTCAGGGCAATCCCAGGCATGAGCACAGGCTTGGAGAAGAACTCACTGAGAGCAGCCCTGAGGAGAAGGATTTGGGGCTTCTGGTGAATGAAAAGCTCTGGACATGACCTGGCAATGCATGCTCACAGCCCAGAACGCTGCCTCTGTGCTGGGCTGCTTCTAACGAAGCATGGCTGGTGGGTTGAGGGAAGTGATCCTTCCCCTTACTTTGCTCTCATAAATTCTGGGTCCAGCTCTGAGATCCTCAGAACAGGAAAAACACGTAGCTCTTGGAATAGGTCCAGAGGAGGGCTGTGAATATGTGCCCTCAAAGGAGCTCAGACTGGGAGAGCTGGGGCTGTTTAGCCTGGAGAAGGCTGAAGGCTCCAGACTTTAGAGCTGCCTTTCAGTACCTACCAGGGGCTTATAGAAAAGAGGGAGAGCAAGTTTTTACATGGGCATGTAATGATAGAAATAGGGGGAATGGCTTTAAACTAAAAGAGGAGGTATTTAGATGAGATACCAGGAGGAAATTTTTCAGTGTGAGGGTAGTGAGGAACCAGTGCAGGTTGCCCAGAGAGGTAGTGGATGCCTCATGTGGATGAAGATGTTAAAGGCCAGGTGGGATGGGACTTTAAGCAACCTGATCTACTGGGTGGCATCTCTGCCCATGGCAGGTGAATTAGAACTAGATGATCTTTAAGGTCCCTTCCAACCCAAGCCTTTCTATGATGCTACGACCCCCTAATTTTTAAAAATTATTTTTATTTGCCTCACCTAAATATCAGTGTGTAAGTATTGCCTCCAAATGATGTATGCATTTCGGTTTACTCTGGGTACTTGTGGATAATGGAACTTCACTCAAACATATCCAAATAAAAGTAATATCTTGTTTTGTGTCTAATGAAATGCCTGTTTGAGTCCTCTTTGTGTAGAATATTTTTCCCTCTCCCTATCATGTTTTTTTTTCTTTCAGTCACATGAAAACATTTCTCAAAATAGTCCTTACTGTCTCCTGGAAACTAAGCTTGTATTCTTGGTGGTATGCAGATGAAGAGATTTGCATTGGTCCCTTTTTAAATAGTATCACTACAATGAGATCAGGAATTCTGCAAGTGTTTGGCAGTAGATTGAGAAAGTACACAGGTAAATATATTTGTTTGTTAATGCAAAACCTCACCAGTATTTATTCACCTAGTGAATCCTTCTTCTGTTATAGAATGAATAGAGAAGGATTTTTCTTCTATCCTCTCAGTGCTTTAGGTTTTATTGCATTTCAGGTCTAGTATTACAGTAGAACATCTTCCATTATTGCCTATGCCACATTTAATGAGAGTTTGCCAAGAAAGCGAAATGTTACTTTTTCTTGAAAACTTTTCGATATACCTAGATGAAGAAAAATTTACTGTTTGCCTGAAAATCCAAGTTTCATGGTGCCTTATGATGAAATAAGTCTATCATGCTCGAATAGGTTTTGTTGGTCTGCCCTGTATGATACGCATGTATGTCCCACTGCTGCAAGGTTCAGAAAATCAACATGGGAAAAAAGTTCCTATTTGTACTTTCCTGACCACCTCATGATATTTATTTTGTTTAGTTTGTTGCATTTTGAGACTTTTAGGTGGCCAGAATTTTCCTTTGTTTTCTAAATGTGACATGAAGGTATCTGCAAATGCTGTGTGAGGTAGGTAGGCAAAAGACACAATGATTACAGTAAAAAAAGTTTGATTTAGGGTAGCAAGGATCAAATTTACTGGGAGAAGAGTATGAGGAAGGAAAAAGATGTAGCTGAGTTATATCTATAGTACCTGTCAGAGGCAGTCATGTCTCAGAACTTGCTCATAACTGGGATCTATTGGAACAATAATTCTGCAACAGCAAGGCAGTGCTGAACACTGGCCCTGAGGACAGTGTTGTGGTGTACCTATATGAAGTTATAGATGGCAGCTTAGTAAAGCTATCTACCTGTCAGGTTCCTAAAACTTGGTTTCTGTAAATGGCCAGGTCTAATTGCATTTAAAATTAAAAAAATGTGTCTTCACTGGACTTGAAACTATCTAGGGACCAGAAAAATGTGGACAAAAATAAAAGCTTGGCTGCTTGCTTACTTTCTTTATTGTGCTTTTCTCTTCTTTATGTCCCAATATAGTGTGCAATGTCTTACCTGAATTATGATGATCGACTTCCATCTGAACTTGTGCAGATGGGCCATCCTGCCAATCCTGAAATCTTTGAATTTATGAAATTGCAGATGATGATTTTCCATAATAAGTGTTGCATCTTGATGTAACAGAATAAATCTAGCTGTTTCTTAACTCAAAGTGTTATGCAAAGTTTGAGACTTTCCTTTTGATGGATCAAAGAACTGATCACAGTCTTAGAACCTCTTAGTAGTTTTGGAGGAAATGGGTGTCATTTGCTCTGGACTGGATGTTAAATGTCTGTGTCTTTGTGCCCTGGAAGGAACAGTTGCAGCAAAACAGAAAGCAGTTATGACTGAAAATAGCAATGGCAATTGGTAAATGTTCACTTTACTAAATGTCCAAAAATCCATAGCAGAGTGTGAGTCACACTGATTAGAAAGTGAGGCTGCGGGGATGCAAATGCTCTTATGAATAATAAGTGTATGTAAAATAGATGAAAAAGGACTTTAATAATGTAAATCAAAAACTGGAAATTGTACAAAACTGATAAAGAAAGGACAGAAGGTGACATTTACAGTCAGCAGAAATAAGAAAAATAAGAGGATTAAATATATGAAGAACAAAATAAATTCTGACAATTTTATCAGTATGTTTCTGGATGGCAGTAGTGGAATTGATCATGTGAATGCAGGAATGACAGACGTTCAATAAATACTGAACATTGAAATACATTGAATAAGTATTTGGTGAAGAGGGCAAAGGAACTCAATGATGTAATATGCTTTGCTTTCCTGCAGTAATTAAGGAGATTAAGTAACAGCTACTAAACTAGAAATCCTTAAATCAGCAGGTCCCAATAACTTCCTTATTACAACCTGGCAGAACTGCTCTCTCTGGCAGTTTGACAATTAAGCCTTTTTTTCCAGTCACTTGATATTTTTCTTCTTTTCATGCACTATTGCAGATACTGAGTAAGCTCTCAGCAGTTCTCTAGACATTGTGCATAACCTGCTTAAATCTCCCATTAGTGGTGCAACAGCATTCCTTTGGATGTTGTTTAGCACGTCTCATACTGAACTGTAAAATTCACCTTTCTCCTCATTTATCAGATTGTCTTTGAGCTACAAAATTGCATGACAGTAGTCTTTGTACCTGGTGTAGAAAAATGTGCAAATGTATTTTCTATTCACCATGTTTAATTGTACTATGATTTTTGCTGAAACCTTTACTAACAATAATGATATCTGCCTTTATCTCAAAGAGAGATTAAGTAGTTATCCTGTCCATCTGGCTTTATGATCTACCAATGTTCCTAGTAAGCTGTTTGTAGTAATTGTGCTGACCCTATTCATGCTCGAAGGTAAAAGACGAGATCTTGTTGGCAAGAGAGTAGTTTTGTGTATCAGTATCATCGCTGCTATGATTTTTATCCTTCATGCTCTGTACACACAATCTTGAGAATTGTTATTTTTTCTCCCTAGCATGTCATGTGTTATGATGCTATGAAGACATCTGGAATTATATTTGAAATTACTATACTGCCTGTTTGGGATTGTCCGTGGCAAGTATCAACCACTGAAAACCTTTTTAGATAAGATTTCTTCAAAATTGTCTGTTAAACCAAGCATAGCATATCATATTGACCTGTCAAAATCAGAAGGAAGAATGCTTGGTTGCTAGATCCTGGAAAATGTAACAAAACCTTGAAGTGATATTTGGTATTTACCAATATTAGCAACTATTCTTAACACAAGTCTGTATTGGGTATTGTAAATAGCTGGCAAGTTTTACAAAGTTTATGGAAACAGGTGAGTAGAAGTGGAAATAAAAATCAAAATAATACCTCAAACCAAATACGGCCAAGATCAGAAGCTCTGAGGAGATCATAGCAAAATGATTTGTGTAGGTCTTGTGCAACTGTATTTCTGCATGCTGGATTCACTGAAAACTGGATTCAGCTGCTTCTGCTTTTGCTCTTAGAAATATTTCACAGGGAAAGTGGTTTTCTTCCTTATTTATTTCTTTACCTCTCTAGCCCTCCCTCCCTCATCCCCTGTTGCCCCATTTTCTTAATTGTTAATTCCTCCAAAAGGAAGTTTTAGTCTTATTTCTACCAGACCTCTGACTGCTTGCTACTGTTTAAATATCCATGGAACTTCTATATGTTCTGTCTCCTGCTGGGGTGATAAATCTGAATCAGATGATGACTTCTGTATTACTAGAGCCCAAACTCTAGACTTACTTGTAGGCACTGAGAGGCATAGTGCTTTTTAGGGCCAGGATTAATAATATGAAATCATAGTCACATATATGAAATTAATTTCTACTGCACATTACTGACTGCTGCTGAGTTTAGATATCATGGTGCTTGGTTTAGAGGAAGGAAGGAAGGTAAATTATCCACAAGGTCTATCTTACATCACTTTAGACAGCCCTTACTTACTGTGGTTCTCTAGCATTCAATGTCTTGAAAGGTATACAATTTTTTGATAGTGTTTCATCACTGGATTCTTCTCTCACCCATTCATTTCCTCAGGTTTATGGCTGTCACCAAGAGGAAGATGATACTGTGACTGAATTAATAAAGAGAAAATCAATAACAAATTATAAAGGTGTAAAACATAAGTACCAGAGCTAGAACTTGGATAAGCTCATTTTGGAAATAATGTAGAGGGTAGGTAAGTTAGGTATGTACTAAAACAATATATTTCCATAATTTTTAAAAAATCTTTTTTAAAAGTAGTATTTTAATTCAGAGAGAAATTAACTCTGGTCAGTGTTTGAATGGAGATCAGACTAGAGGATATTTACATTTATCCTTGTCTGTGAAGACACTTCAGGATTTCCTTTATATTATGAATTATGCTACTTACTACTCTGCTTACATGAGCAGTTTCCTCCTGCTTGCAAAAAGCACAAGTGTGTTTCTGCATCCCACAAGAACCTAAAAAGGCTCAACAAGTCCAAATGCAGGATGCTGCACCTGGGTCAGGGCAATCCCAGGCATGAGCACAGGCTTGGAGAAGAACTCACTGAGAGCAGCCCTGAGGAGAAGGATTTGGGGCTTCTGGTGAATGAAAAGCTGGACATGACCTGGCAATGCATGCTCACAGCCCAGAACGCTGCCTCTGTGCTGGGCTGCTTCTAACGAAGCATGGCTGGTGGGTTGAGGGAAGTGATCCTTCCCCTTACTTTGCTCTCATAAATTCTGGGTCCAGCTCTGAGATCCTCAGAACAGGAAAAACACGTAGCTCTTGGAATAGGTCCAGAGGAGGGCTGTGAATATGTGCCCTCAAAGGAGCTCAGACTGGGAGAGCTGGGGCTGTTTAGCCTGGAGAAGGCTGAAGGCTCCAGACTTTAGAGCTGCCTTTCAGTACCTACCAGGGGCTTATAGAAAAGAGGGAGAGCAAGTTTTTACATGGGCATGTAATGATAGAAATAGGGGGAATGGCTTTAAACTAAAAGAGGAGGTATTTAGATGAGATACCAGGAGGAAATTTTTCAGTGTGAGGGTAGTGAGGAACCAGTGCAGGTTGCCCAGAGAGGTAGTGGATGCCTCATGTGGATGAAGATGTTATAGGCCAGGTGGGATGGGACTTTAAGCAACCTGATCTACTGGGTGGCATCTCTGCCCATGGCAGGTGAATTAGAACTAGATGATCTTTAAGGTCCCTTCCAACCCAAGCCTTTCTATGATGCTACGACCCCCTAATTTTTAAAAATTATTTTTATTTGCCTCACCTAAATATCAGTGTGTAAGTATTGCCTCCAAATGATGTATGCATTTCGTTTTACTCTGGGTACTTGTGGATAATGGAACTTCACTCAAACATATCCAAATAAAAGTAATATCTTGTTTTGTGTCTAATGAAATGCCTGTTTGAGTCCTCTTTGTGTAGAATATTTTTCCCTCTCCCTATCATGTTTTTTTTTCTTTCAGTCACATGAAAACATTTCTCAAAATAGTCCTTACTGTCTCCTGGAAACTAAGCTTGTATTCTTGGTGGTATGCAGATGAAGAGATTTGCATTGGTCCCTTTTTAAATAGTATCACTACAATGAGATCAGGAATTCTGCAAGTGTTTGGCAGTAGATTGAGAAAGTACACAGGTAAATATATTTGTTTGTTAATGCAAAACCTCACCAGTATTTATTCACCTAGTGAATCCTTCTTCTGTTATAGAATGAATAGAGAAGGATTTTTGGCTTTTGTTTGCACTGCAGATCTGTTGTGCAAATGAGATCTGTCATGCACTCTGTATTAGTTCTGTGTTCAAGATACCCACTCTTGCAGAAAACCTGTTAGCAGGAAAGGCCAAAGAAACGATCACTAGAATATCAACCATGCTTTAAAGTGAAAGTGTGGAGTGAGGTGTACAAAAATGAAGTTTTATCCATGTTGGAAACTTTGTTTTAAATATATGGTGTCTTCCAAGGATAATGCAGAACCCATTTTTGTCCTTAAATTCTAGGGATGATGTTAAAGAGATCTAATATGTCATCATCCATTTGATGTGAAGCAGTATCACAGCTGCTTGGAAGATGGATTAAGTAGCATAATTTAGATTTAGACAGCTCTAGGTTAGAATATTTTACATTTCTGCATTGGTGAGGTCTTGAATAGAATTTGGTTTCTTTTATCAGGCATATTATCTGGTAATATTTAGTATAAGTGTGTTAAGTATAGCTGACACTTCACGTTTGTTCTCATATTTTTGCTGGTTTAGAGTGAAGGAATGGCCCACAGGTCTTATTGCCATCTGTGTTGCTAGGGATGGGTTTCAGATCTCTGTTATGTTTGGGATTTCCACATACCCTGCTTTGGAGACATGGATATTTTAACATAATCTGTAGTATGTTGTGGTTTTCCAACCAGAAGGGGTTGAAGTCATGAACAAATAGTGACCTGTCTTTTTCTGTGAGTATGGGATTGAAGTGGTGAAAACTATTGCTACCAGACTTCAGAGCAGGAGACGTTACTGTTAGCAGGGATTTAAAGTGACTAATTATAGACATATGGTTTTAACTAAAGGAGATTGAGCTGTGAGTGCCCTCCCAAAGGCTTTCTTCTGCTCACCAAGGTTGTCTCTGTCTTGCTTGGTTTCATCTATTCATTTATTAATTCATTAATTTATTCCATCGAGGCCCTGGTAACTGTGTGGGTTGTTGAACCTCTGTTGGCGAATACATGGAGCTGTGTATCGTCAATTGCACTTGAACCTTCAATGTCTAACAGATTCACTCTGTTTAACTTAAATTGCCTGGTCAGAGAGTAAGTTCAAGGTTAGTGTGCTCCCTCATCTATCATTTCGTGTCCATATTGCTCTTAATAGTCTGCCTATAATTTATCTGCTGCCATCCACAGTGAACTTGGAACACCTACACATCCTTTTTGTTCTTGCAGTGGATTACGTTGAGCTATTTGTAGTAGAGGCTCATGCAGTAAGGGATGATTCTGTGGGGCAGATAGACTACAAATAAACAACTGCACACCTGGGCACACATTAATCTATCTTCTAAGGTCATCTCAAGATGGTGCTTGAATGCTGAATCCAATCTATAAACTGTGCATATGAACCAAATTTAACTTTCGTTGCAAAGGCTAAAACTGATCTTGATTCTTTTTGAGAGGGACTGTAACCAAAAAAAAATCCATTCGGACAGCCATTAGAGAGGAGATTAGGATATGAAGACGTACTCTTGGACACAGGGAAACAAACTCTGAAAGGTTAAATGTGCTTCATGGGCTTTCTGTCAGGTTGTGTGGGTGTGTCATCAGTCCACATTTATATGCAGGACTCTAGTGCAATATGGCCAATTCTTTCAGCTGGTTCTCAACTTTGTGGCATGGAAATTAGGATGTTGCTCCCTTCTTTCCCTGTTTATCTCTGCTTTACTCTCACTGCTGTGTTGCCTGCACTATAACCTGCTTCTCAACAATGAATCTGACTGTGACATCAGTTGATTCAGGTTATTAGAGGGTTACAGTTTTGGAGGAGGCGTATGTCTGGAACAGCATTTGAAAGTTCTGTCCAAAGGCACACTTGCAATTTTTCACCATTTCTATAGCTTTGGCTGCTCAAGTGCACATAGACAACCAGAAAGATTAATGCTATTAGATTAACCTGGTAGGATTATTTATTCTTTTTTTATTTTATTTTAGAAACAATTATATTAGAAGAAAGAAAATTCATGGAAAATTGTTAAAAAAATAAATAAGTTGTCTTTTTGAATAACCTGAATAGGAGCTGCTATATTATTATTGTAGTTCAGCATTTTTATCCTCCAGGACACAAAAGAAAATGTATCTCTTATGGAGAAATAACACTGCAATCATTATACTTGGTAAGTATTTTTCTGAAGAGAATAATCTGAGCTTTATTCGAGTAAAGCTTATACAAACCCTGTGTGAATAGAACCCAACATACACATATTAAGTTTGTCCCTACAGAGTGTAAATGAGTTGGGGACCATTTTATGGTATTAAGATTTCAACTTCTGAAAAATCTGTGCTGAAGCAGGTTTTTGGCAGGACCTGTGGACCCATGGAGACAGAAGCCCACACTGGAGCAGGTTTGCTGGCAGGACTTGTGACTTAATGGGGGACCCACACTGGAGCCCCTGTTCCTCAAGGACTGCATCCTGTGGAATGGACACATGCTGGGGCAGTTCCTGAAGTGCAGCCCGTGGGAAGGAGTCACAGTGGAGAAATTCATGGAGGACTGTCGCCTGTGGGAGGGACCCATGCTTGAGCAGGGGAAGGACTCCTTCCCCTGATGAAGAAGCAGTGGCAGAGACAATGTGTGAGGAACTGACTGTAAGTCTAATTTCCGGTCCCCTTGCTGCTTGGGGGGAGGAGGTGGAGAATTGGGAATAAAGCCTGGGAAGAAGAGAAGAAGGGGGAAAAGGTGCTTTAAGATTTGAGGTTTATTTCTCATTATCCTACCCTGATTTGATTGGTAATATGTCATACTAATTTCCCTAAGTTGAGTCTGTTTTGCCTCTGCCACTAATTGGTGAGTGATCTCTCACTGACACACACATGGGTCCCTATCTTGACCCATGAGTAATTTCTTGTATTTTCTCTCCCCTGACCAGTGAGGAAAGGAGAGATACAAAGGCTTTGGTGTGTATCAGTTGTCCAGCCAGGGTCAACCACAACCACTCTGTGAGCCAATTTCTGTGTTAGGGTGTACTCACATCATTTAGTAATGTCAAATGTCAAAGAGGATCTGGAGAGTCAAACAGATAATGCTGCAGACCTGATGTCTCCATGATGTGGTTTTGTGTTGGATATTCCTGTCTGCATGCAGTGCAGTGAAACACCTTTAGCAGTTGGAGTGCACTAGATATGCTGCAGAAAACTGTTTTTTGGGTTTACTTTCACCTCAAACAAGTGTATGTAGTTTGAATGTCAAGGCCACTTAATGATGTAAACAAAGGCACTAACTATAGGGGGTTAGTTTCAAAAAGACAACTATGGATTTGAACCAAAAAGCTAATGCTTTTACACCCTAGGATTGCCTAATCTACATTCCAGAAGGAATTCTCCAAAGCAATACTCTTTTCCTAACAAATTTCTTTAGCAGCTGAAGCACTTTAACTTAAATTCTCAAATTAAATCAAAATTTCCCAAAGTGAAGAGAAAGCATGGGAAATACTGAGTCCAGACAATTTTGAAAAGTTATAAACAACTGCAAAAAAGGGCTGAAAATTGAGAGAATTAGACATACCTCTCTGTTTTGCTAACAGTGCCCACATATCATGATATCTACTTTAATATTAAAAATACTCGTGGGTATCTGGTAGAGTGGTTGGGTAGCTTTATCTGTTAAGCTCCTATTAAATGTGAGGAATTTTGTAAAATCCTGATTTAGACTATAAAGCCAGTGAATACCTGTTTCTCCTAACCTTACCCAATGTTCACTGCCACTCAAGAGCAAGCTGTCTGGCAGATAATTTTTTGCTGTGCTGTTGTGCATGGTGCCCTTCTTTGTTTAGAGTACTTTCAGCTCTGCCCACAGAGTGACACACTAAGAATGGCTGATTCTTGACAATTATGATTTTGGTGGATTTTCTATTGCCACAAAGAAATTTTTCAGAAAGCTGTTGTTTGGATGCCTGGTTCTTTATCTGAAGCACTAAGAGCATGTTTCCTTTCCCATTATTACATCAAGTGTTTATTAGAAAATACATGGTACATCACTTCATTGTTACGCTAAATATTTGCTAGAGAAATAAAATTTGGCTTTTAATGAAAATTCTTTTGTGGATATAAATAGAATTAGTAATTTTAATTTTTTTAAAGGAATTAATATTTTAAATCTGACCTTTCTGGTCCCTACACCTAATTTGCCACTTACCCTGAAGCTTTCGCTCAGGTCAAAACAGGCAGGTTCTGATTTATTTCTGACAGGGATCTGGCCCATTTCCTGTATTTTTATCTTTGTAAGCAGCAAACCAGTGATACTCCTCAAGAGTGCCAGGCCGATCCCAGAAGCTTGCTTTATGCTTTCTCAGACTACTTATTTATGTATCTTCCTTCAGACCTGAAGTCTCATACTGCAGTGGAGAAAAAAAGACAGGTTTCTGTGTTTTATCCAGCCACAAAGTTCTTCCCTGTCACATTGTTCCCCTGCTTCTCTGTGCCCTGCTGTTCAAACCAGGCATGTTTTGTAGCACAATGCAAGGTAAATGTCTAACTTGATTTTGTAAGAGAAAGATTTTCATCTTGTATTGACTTTGAACTAGGCAAACTGCACTATTCAGAAACGAGAAAACAGGAGAATCCTGTGTAGTGGTGTTTTTTGAAAAGAGGTCATCCACAGCATGGAATCACTCTGTGCCTCTTACATATAGAAGTGGTAGTTCTAACTTCCTTTAAGAGCATGGTGGCTGCCCCTGCCCAAATGCAGTGGTGCTAAAGCCTTGCTGTAGATCTTGGATGCTGCCTCCAACCCTGGAAAGCATTTGCAATTTTTTTTTTTTCTGGTCAGTTTATTTTACAATTTATGTTTCCAGGCAGCATATGTTACCAAAACCAGAGAACGTGGAATTACTGGGCTGTATTTATATGGTTGTATTTATCTGCTAGCTATAGGTCTTAAGAAAATATCTCATCGTGTTACAGAAAGTATAGTCCAGACCCCAGTCTGGCCAGTTTCCCATATGAGTCATATGAAAGATATGTTTCAGAAACAGAAAACACCTTATAGGGAACAGGTCTCGGTAAGACTAGAAAAGGAGCTGGATTGTCTTTTCCATATTAATTTTCAAGATCAAGTTAACAATTTTTTTAGTGTTTTTTGACTGCTGCCCTTTTGGTGTCATTTTCTTTTCCCCTTCAGGATTACAGCTAGACATATTGACACTTCCGAAGCAAAAATCAGGTATATGTGAGTGATTTAAAATAGAACTTGAATCTAGTAAATTATATTTTTGAAAATATTTCTGTTTTGTAGTTAAAAAAAATATTGTAGTTATTCTAAGGCTGGAATAAGAACCTGTTCATGCTAAGTTTAAAAGATTCCTTTTGGAACCCCCCCCACTCAGTTGATACTGGTGACAGCTAAATTTCCCTCATCAATACAAAATTTTCCTAGATGCCTAATCCTGTGCTCTGAGCATACTCACAGTTGTTGGCTCCTGGATTCTACTGAACCCTGACTGGGATTTAGAGAACAGATATTCTGCCTACATTTTCTGGAGTGCTCGAGTTCTCCGTGTACTCTATAATAAATACTGGTATCAGCCCTAAAAATTCTCACTTCTCTAAGTTAATGCATCAATACTTAAACATTTCTGATTCCATGCTCATTTTTTAGACAGTGATAGAACACACTAAAATGCTCCATCAAAAAAGGGAAATAATGACTATTTGCCTGTAATTATGCTTCTAAATTCTCAAGGGAACAAAAAAACCCCTAAGAAAATGGGTATTTGTTAGTAAGAAAATTATTTAAAACCTGCTTTAATTAATTTGCCTTCAGAACTTCTTGCTGTGTTGTCTTGTGTGTTTCATCAGCTTTTCATAAGTTAGAGCCAACTCTCACTCCATGCAAGTATTAAAGATGTTTTAATGGTCTGGATAATTTTCAGAAGAAAATTAATTAAAGAAACCATTTTCCTGGTGGCTATCAATCTCATGGCTCTCCAAGCCCAAGCTATACTTCTTTCTCCCTTCCAGCATACTAATGTGCTACCAATTTACAGGAAAGTAATTGCATTTTCATGCCCATGGCTTTCCATGTATTCCGTTTTAGAAAGCTGAATGGCTATTTTTATTGATAAGGCAACAAGTTAAAGACATCTCAAAAAATTCCCCTGTTGACCTTTTATCTTTCATTCTTCTCCTTAAACTAAAGAGCCACTAGAAGTGTATTTTCTTACAAATTAAGTGCGGTGACATTGCTAGGCCTTTGAGTTTAATGGCCCTGAGTTTTAATTAAATGTCAAACAAATACCATTGAATTTTGACAAAAAAACCAGTGTACTATTTGCAGAAAACCTCAGCATGTCACCACTTTACCTTGCTTGCTTTTCTCTCTGCCTACTGCTATGCAGTGACGTGCCTCAGAATAATTCTACTGAGAGTATTAAAAGCAAAACAGTTGCTTTTATCAAGGTGTTGTGCACCCTGATACCTCTTGGGTGTCATAAGGTGAGTTAGAAGATGTTTAGCTTTGTATTATTTAGTTAAAACTGGTTTTCATTTTTTTTTCTTTATTTGTGGTATCAAGCATCATAAATCTTTGCTATTGTGGAATTGATCTCCTTTCAAGGAGATTTTAAATACAGTTTCCACACTGAATGACATAGAGAGTCTCCTAAATAAAAGAATGGAAGTGACTCCTATCTTACCATGTTTTGAGTACTGTGTAAGATTGTTGCCACCACCTGACTGTTAAGATCTTCACTTTTTTTTCTTTGTGGTGACTTAGGTGGTGATTTTTTTTCTCATATGGAATAATACTCTGTTACTTTTGGCATCATCTGGGGATGCCATCCTTTACCTGTCAGGCTCAACTGGGTTGCATTAGAATCATGACCAAAAGAAAACCATATAAGCTTAGAAGATCTTAAAAATTGCTTAGGGTCAGTTATGTCTCACTTGATCAATTATACTAATTTCTGAAGGCCAGTTAATGGATATATTTGATTCCTGTATTTCACTGCTTGGCTAATCTGTACAAAATGAGTTGCAGAGAAGGCAATTTTTGGCAGTAATTATTGAAAACATGCTTCAGTTTTCAGTTGCTCTGGTATAGTGGTATTAATTTTAGTGCATTTACTGCCAAATCATGCTAGTTTAATTAAGATTTATTTAATATTATAATGGTATCTGAATTTCAAGTATCCCATCTCATTTGTATGTCTCTAAGCACATTAAAACAGATGAGTTTCCACATTCCCTAAATATAGGTTTAAAATTCTAGCTTTGCAGGGCTTTTGCTCTTAGAGGGTTACCTGAGATCCTCCTCTTCTCTCACAGATAAAGTGTACCATATCCACCTCTATCAACTCTAGGAATGTTCCCTGTACTTAATTCTGTGAGTAGACAATGACAATGTTGAAGACTAAAAGATTGGTTGTGGCAGGTAAGTAAATAAACTTAGTCCTAAATAATAAATAGCTTAAAGGGAGAAAAAGGATATTTATGGGCAATGGGGAATATTACAGATTTGTATCTTCAGGGACTAGCAAGGACAGTGGTCACTTTAGTCTTTTGGATTGAGTTTCTACATCCTTAGGAATCTCTTACAGTACTGTGAGAAGGATCTCTGAGCTTCTTGAGTTCTACCAATCTAGTTCAGTCACATTTCTTGAAAGGGTAGGGATCTTATCACCATGAATTTACAAACTTGTTGTACCAGCAGATGGCTGGACAGAGGAGGAAGGCCATAGTAATACATTCATATTGCAGCCTTTCCTATTTTCTCTTCATTTTCTTGGAGATGTTGCTCCTTTCGCATCCACACAGTAGAGGCTGTGCAAGCTGGTTGGCTGGCCCACTTTCCTGTTCACCCAAAGTCCTTCATGCAGGAATTCCCTTGGCTATAAACTGGGGTTTGTTTTTTTTTTTTTCATCTCTCTTTTTTTTCCTGGAAGTGTTCTGAGAAGAGGGTTGGAGGTTTTTGTCTTGCTTCTTTTTGTGATGGTCCACAGAGACCGTAGTTGGGAGAATGTGCAAATGGAGTTCATAACTTTGTTTCTAAAAATGGGGAAGAGGAATCCCAGTGAAAGGAAGCCCAAGATACAGATGTATTCTACAGGAACATTCCCCCAAGGCCACTTTTGGCAACAACCATTCTCTGAAAGGAGCGTTGTACAGTACTAGAAGGTCGTAGCTCCAGGCTTCATCTTCGGGCCTTTATGTGCAAACAGGTGGCTCTGCAGTGCAAGATATGTGCTACAGGATAGGAAGGGAAGTATCTTCTCCTCTTGTTTTAATTTCTGTGAACGTGGCGTATCTCATGACTGAAAAGCTATATCTGAGCTAGCTTTAAACAAACACAACCTAATTAACCTTGCAAAGAAGGGCTAATTAGCTGAATGTGGGCATTACGTGCCTTGCTCTGGGCCACAGAAAAAGCACCCTTAATGTCAAATTATTATTGAAAAACCAACACCTTACTAAAACATTCCTCTGTCAGGTTTGAAGTACTGTTTCATTATTTTGGGAAGTTTGAAGTGGAAAATGACCAAAAAAGTAATTGTTTCAAAGGCCCAGAGGAGAATTGGATCAAGCGTTATGCAGCTCTCTACTTCAGAGCACATGAGTCCTGGGGAGTGGGACATGAGCCAGCTCACACCAGCTGGCCTACAGCCAGCCCTATGCTGCTGCTGCCAGTATTCAAACAGTGTGAGCAGACATGGACTGCTTCTCCCCTGCATGAATTAATCCCAGAGGAACAGAGTACTGATTATGTATGAATTTACTAACTTTGCTTTGGAAAGTATTGACTACCATATATATATATATATGTGTATAGGCATATAAAGGATTTAGAGAGATGCTTAGGTGACTGTGCAGAGCACTTTCCCCAGTGGCTACTCTTTCCTATAATAGGTGGAACAAGCTTAAAAGATAACTCATATTTTCAACAAGCTTCTCAAAGACTTGGCATCTTCTTGATTCCCATTATAATTCACTTACTGCAGAAAGGCTGAATTGAATAACTCATAACAAAACATATTGACATTTCAAGCCTTTTTCACCCATGTTATTTGCAGTTTCTTGCCTTGCTGAGTTTTATTGAAACTCTTATTTTGCTCTTTTGTTGAGCATCTGAAAATTATTGGACTGAAAAATACACTATCTGTGCTGTCAGGAATTAGCTCGTAAATGATTCCAATTCCCAATTAAATGTTTTTTACATGTGGGAAATACATTTATTAAAAATTTAATAGAAGCTTTGTAAGTACATTACCCTTTGAAAAATCAGGAAGGGAATTGTGGCATAAAAGGTTTGAAATATAATTTTCCCTTTTCAAATGAAGCCTAAACCTTGTATAAAGAGTAACTACAGCCTGTTCAGACACAGTTTTCTACAGCTAATACAACTAAAAGTCAGAAATGTTAGAAAATAAATACGTAATGGAGGGCTGGAAAGAATGGTTTATTTGGTGACCTGGAAATATATGTGCTACTGTTTTTTGCTACATTCTACTTCAGTTTAGCTCAGTCTGAGTCAATACAATATTGAACACTGCTCCCATTTCAGGGCCAGGGTTACACGCTGGTCTCAGTTTGGTACCTTTGTGTTTACAAAATCAACACTGCATTTTGCACTATTGTTAATAATGTTGGTAGAAAAGTAGAAGGATAAAGAGACTGTAAATAGTCCCATAAACCTGATATTTCTTCAGATTTAGGCCTGACAATGGCTCTGAAATGTTGGCACTGTCAATAGTTAATATGAGGGATTAATAGAAATTTTATCTCTTGGAAAACCAACATTAATTAACTGTGAGAGTAATGCTGGTATGGTGGTAAAATTTTTGACTATATAGAAGGAGCCAAATAATTCTGTGTAACATTCCTGAGATCAGCCCTGAGACAAATCAAAATAATACATTTTATTAAAAAAAAATAAACACCCAAACTACTGATGTAGCTGAAGGCTAAATAACTTTTCATTAATTAAAGGACACTTGCTATAGAAACAAAATTTCAACCAAATTGTGTGCCTGAAATTGTAAGCTGATTTTTTGATAGGACCATGTTTTTCTTAAATGTCCATGTTTACTGTCCCAAGATGTTATCTGCAAAACATCACAGTGAATAGAGATAAATTATAAGAAAGTTTTCAGAGAGATTTATAGCATTTTTATAGTGTCAGTAATCATAAATTGCACTGAAGTAAACAGCTAACACTTGTCCAGACTGATGTTAATACAAACATGGAGACTGTGCTACTTTATATAAAAGTCTACTTTGAAAAGGGTATTGGAAAGCCATTAGATGTGAGAAAGGATCCTGTTAACTAGTGGTACTTGGGCTGTGGTGCGGGTTGGGTTTGACTGGGAGGCAATCCTCAGTGATGAGAGTTGAGCTGGGCGCAAGATCAGCGACTTCCTAAGGGCATGGTCTTGAAGCTGGGTCCCAAGGGCTGAACAGAGTTTGGATCCTGACTTAAAATACCATGGCTGAAGTTCCTCTCTAGCAATAATGTGTTATTGATGTCAGAGTAACACCTGGAACACGGCACACTTCATATTAGGCCAAATCCAGCTTGCCAGTGTACATGTAGGAAAACAAATGGATGCATGGCCATGAAAGGTTTAAAAATGTCCCTTGCACCTGGAATTGCAAATGAAAGGTAACATATGCAGAGGAATATTGCATTTGCGTTTGAGTGGTAGTTTACTGAAGCTGTAAGTGAGACTGCCATTAAACAAATAATTTTAAGTCTTGCCTTTGGCTTTACAAGGTCTGTGACTTTACTGCAGACTATTTTCAGAGTTCTGATGCTAAATATATTTTTTTTTACCTTGAGAAGGCTTTTGGAGTTTTTCTTTCTTTTTTCTTAGAGGGTTACATTTGGGGGATTGTTAACTGATGGAAAATGCTTTGGAATACAATAGAAGTTGCAAGAAGTTGTAAATATTTCATGACCTATCAGCAGCAGATATTCCACACTTCTTTCTGCAAGCTAGTCTCTAAAAAGTTATAACTGCCCAAGTAATATCTCTAAGGGTGTTTTCTTCTTTGTTGAATATTGAATATTAATTTTCTTCTTTGTTGAATATTAATTTGGCCTTATGTAACTGTCACAAAGGAATTAATACTCTGTGAGTTTGTATTTTTCAACATCTGAAAAACTTTCAACACATTTTGTTTTCTTGCCTGCCACTATATTTCATAATCCCTTTCTTTAACAATAGAAAGATAAAGTCCCCAAATGACAATAAGCAGCAAGTCACTTGCAGAACTGTATGAATTGAAAATTGATTTTAATGTTAACTATTGAGCAGGGCTTTTAAGTCATCTATGTATTTTGTCACTGGCAGCCATTTTCACTTCAACACATGAATTGTATAATTTCTTATCTGAGATAATATGCCAGATTTTTACTTATTACCATATTTTATAGATAGGATTGTGTCCTGGTTAAGCTGTTAGTTTGGCATGAAGAAGGTTGAAGTTCAATCCTAAATTTGCCACATACATCATGATGTGGGCAGACGATTTAATTTTGATGCCTGTTAGTTTTCTGAATTCTGAGTGGTCTCAAAACACAGGTT
>NW_008237222.1:2490503-2496922 GCF_000691975.1 Corvus brachyrhynchos | reverse complement strand
AACTTCCAGAGCAGAAAGGAATCCTTACCAAAGCTTTAGAGTACAAGGGTGTAAATTCTGCTAATTTTAACTTTGTCACAGGTTCTTATGTACCCTACACTTATATCTACGAGCCAGACATTGTTTAATTTATACACACTGGTGCTGAAAGAAAATAATTTTAGTCTAAAAATGTTAGGTCATTAGGAATATTAGGTAAAGGCATAATAAAAAAAATGTATCAGTCTTCTGGTGTTTTCAGAAGCATTTATAATATTAATTTCCCTATTTGAAGAAAAAAGAAATAAGAAATTTATGGAGAAAGGAAATAAGAATGATTAGAGAGGTTAAATGATTTCTGTTTGAGGATTAATTAAATAAACTAGTGTGCCTCAGGCTCAGAAAGTATTGAGGGGATATGAAGGCTTATAAAATCTGGAGCAATTGGGAATGATTGTTCTCTGTCTCTTTCAATACAAACCCCTATTATTGTCCATTGAAACTAGTGGCTGGTAATGTTAAAAAAAAAGATAAAAGAGTGACAAAAAAAGAATAAGCTACTATGGAGTTTCTGCTACATGGAGAGGTAATTATTTGCCAGCAGTGACTGTGGGTGCTGTAATATGACATACATCTAAAAGTTACTGGGCACACTTGAGGAAGAAAAAGCTATTACGGTCTGCTTAGGACAAGGATATCAGCTCTACTTTGAAAAATTCTTGTGCTACAGACCATTAGAATTGAAAATTATTCTAGAAAATAATCACACAGTGCCTGGTGTGTTGCCTCTGTGTCCATCACTGGTCAACTTCTTCCTTTAGGGATATTTGTCCAACTTTTCAGTTTTTAAAATCAGCTTTCTTTCCATGTTGAAGCATGGAAGCAAGGAACACAAATTGCATCTGTATATGTGGGAGGAAAAAGACTCTAGAAGTACTTTTGCTTCATTTAATTACTGGCAAAATTAATGTGTATATATATATATTCCAGAATAATCTCAAAAGCTGACCACAGCTATCTGCGACTTACACTTTTCTAACAAGTATTGATCACTTTAGACATAGAGGTTATTAGGCTTTCTTTCACAGTAGGTGTTAATACAGCAATAGTGATGTTCAATATAAACACAGAATACATGTTGATACTCAACAAGAGATACTTTCACAGTGGATTGGGAACTTGCTTTATGGCATATCAGATTTAGAGGGATATTCAATTTGGCATTAGCCAGTCATTGTGGAAATGCTAACCATTATATTAATGCAGTAATATATTATTGCTGGGTTAATATATTATTACAAGGAAAACTTAAAGTGACTTTTTGCAACAGCATTCATTGTTGGTTCTGTGAACTTTTATCAAATCAAAATAATTTTAACATAAGGAGAGAGTCCAAGCTGCCAAACCCCTGATAGATTTCACAAATATATTTTTATCTGTGTTGCTATCTCACTAGCAGGGTGAATTGGGAAACAAAAAAGCCCATTAAACGACAGGGTTAAGACAGCCAAAATGCCAGAAAATTAAAGGGGAATGCTAACTGAGATCAATCAGACTGCAGGTGATTCTCAGTGCAGCTGACAGAGCCTTGTTTGATGGGCAAAATTATTATTGTGGAGTGGCCTTTCTGGCTATGAGGGTTCGGCTTCCTTTGCCAAGTGCTCCTTCATAAAGGGAAGGACCTTCTGTGCTAGGAAGTGCAATTTACCAGCATCACAATAATGATGGCTTTTGTACCTATGGGACGATATGAGGCAGGAAATGTAGTAATCTGTGCTGCTCTTTTCCTTATGATTTACTTTAAAAAAAAAAAGAAAAAAGAAGTAATTTCTCTGCCTATACAATCTACCTAGTCATTTCAGTCAGCTGAGATATAAAGTTTGGGGTGATGGCTATGCATAAAGAAAAGGAAGTTTCCATGAGGATATGTTTTTCTTACCAGTATAAACTCTCTCATCTTTTATATACCTGTTGTGGATGCCTGCTGGTTTTAATGTTATGAGAAATCATAGCTGTTACAAGGTTTGACCCTTTGGACCATGGATACTGCTAAGTACAAGCTGAGTGTTTGTTTCAACGTGTGTACAACATAGGTTAGAAAAATATATCTTTTACCATTCTTTTATCTTCAACCATTGCAAAGAGAACACTTAAAAAAAGGATAACATTTAGAAATATATATCTGATAATAAATCAACATAAAGATAATAAGAATGTACTGAATTACATAAAAATCAGTAGATATGTCTTAAATATGTCTGGGTCACTTTAGAAGTTGGTTTTTAATCTTTCTATTAATAAGAATTCTTATTCTCACTTGTAATTTTTTTCCTTTCACATATTCCTTCCTTATTTATTATTTTCTGTCAGAATAACCCATGAGACCATGTCTAACTGATGTTTTCGTAAGGCTTGACGCTCAAAAGTGACCTCTCTGATTTTAGTTGCTTACAGTGAGCAATAAAAAATGAAAAAAGAAACCCTCTTAAAAAAAGAAACCCTGAATTTGTTTCTGAGAGTTCCTTGGATATCATGCATCAGAGCTGGATGCAGTCTGAAATGTCCCAGGTACTATGGGAGTTAGGATTTCTGGCAGTAGCAGCAGTTCAATCTGAACTTTAATATTGATAATGGCTGCCTTCTAATAAAGCTTTTACTGTAATAGAATAATATTTCAAGATTACAATGATAGACAAATACCTTTAATGTTGAACATGGTTGAGTCTGGCAGAAAAAAAAAATATCTTGTATCCAAAGATGTGTGTCTGTTATCTGCAGACTTCAGGAAAATCTAATTTTCCCAAGGGATCTCCAGTTTTCCTGTGTATCTACACATTTTCACAGTCTTTCTTGGGATCTGACATTATGACACCCTAAGCTTCTGAGGGCTGAGATCTGTCTCACACAGATGGGTTATTATGTCTGCTAGTATTAGAGATAGAAAACAGTCAAGGGAGAATCATATGCAACTTATGATTAATTTTGTCTCCCAGAGAATGCCTTGTACCAAGAGTGCTCCATGTGGGAGAAGAATATCAGATTGTAGCGCATGTTTTGAAAGGTATATTCCTTATTCTGAGAACTCTGATCTTATCCCATATCTAGCAACTAAAATGTCTCAACAGTAGCTTCCAATCAACTTCCTCTGGAACAGTACTTGCCATAAAAGAAAATTTACTGGATGTTGTGTTGGATGCTGCAACAGCTGAAGCCTAGTTTGATTTCCATGGCATTCAGATGTCTGTAATTTCTTCCATTGTCAAAGATGGATTTTGAGGTGCTCAGACCACTCCTTTCTAGTTCATCTTATCTTTTCCCAGGCATGCATGTGGCCAAATGAAATTCCTCACTGAACTCAGTAGCAACAGCAGAACTTAGCATGATTTGGAACATGTTTGCAAGAAGGGTCTGGGGGCAAGGCACAGAGGTATGTGAGATAGCTGGTGTGTGATGGAGTGTGCTCCTGCAAAGAGAAAGGTACTAAGGAATCAGGGTGGACAAAGGTGTGCACTTTGTGATATGCACAGTTCAGTAGAAACACAGGTACTCACATAGTACAGATACAGCCTCTGAAGTTACACTTGAAATGCTTTTTTTACATCAATATCTTCCTATTAAAAGCTTCTAAAAATCTTTCAGTGAGTTGGTATTCAAACCATTTAAAAAGATATTCTGTTAATTCCATGTAGGTTTTTAAAATCAAGATTCATGTGACATTAAATCAAATGGCTTGCAGAAATCTGCTATTACCAAAGAGGATATGAGCAATCAAATCCCTCCCAGTGCCTAAAGGGAGCTTACTTAAAGAAAGGGAGTACTTAAAGAAAGCTGTTAGAGAGACTTTTCACAAGGACATGTAGTGATAGGCTAAGGGGGAACGGCTTCAAACTGAAAGAGAGTAGGTTCAGATTAGATACTAGGATGAAATTCTTTACTGTGAGGGTGGTGAGGCATTGCAACAGGTTGCCCAGAGAGGTTGTGGGCTCCCCATTCCTGGAGCTGTTTAAGATCAGGTTGGATGGAGCTCTGAGTAGCCTGGTTGAGTGAAAGTTGTCCCTGCACATGACAGGGAGATTGAAACCAGATGATCTTTAAGGTCCCTTCCAACATAAACCTTTCTATAATTCTGTGATTCTAAATAATGAATAAGTAATCCTTTGTTCAGTAATCCTTAAAAAAAGCCATCAATGTTTGATTGGATTTATTTCTATGAGACAACTCTAACTGACACTGATTGCTTCCTAATACTCTTACACTTATAAGAATGGTGCTCCTGCAATTTTCTGGAGATGTCCCCATTTTCCAGGATTACTTAAAAATTAGTAGTATACAAAGTTCCTAGCTACAACCATTATATCAATTGTGTGGTTTTCATTCTTTCTGTGAAATGTGTTTAAAATGCTTCCTACTAAGTACAGTTACAGATAGTAATCTGTTTGTCCTGTCCCTGACAGCATGAGCTGGATACAGATTCCTATTTTGTTCCAAGAACAAAAAAAAAACCTAGCTAATGAACACACTGGTTGTTCCTTAATTATTTACTCCAAGGAGCTAACCTACACATAGCCAAAATAGACTTTTTTGTTCTTAATCATTTAAAAAATGCCTTTTGATATTTCAGATTTGTTTAGCATTGACATTTCAATGATTTCTTTATCCTCCTTTGTTAGTCTCATGGGTTTGTTTTTGTCTGTTTTTTTCACCATTGACTTGTTTTTCTGTTTCTCTCTGAAGTAATTTTTTTAAAATTCATTGTTGCTTCTGCATCTGTTTTTGCTCAGCAAAACTAAATGGTGGCAGTAGATTTTTCTGTTTGTTTGAAAGACATGATTTCACAGTTTTTCCTGGGATGGCTTCAGATAGTCCCCAGGTTTTTTTAACGTTTCTCTTTATCTGACAGTTATGCTGACAGTAGGTTTGAGCTAATGGGGACAAAACCAAATTGTGAAATACCAAGTTCCTCCATAAAATGGATTTATCTTTCTCAACAAAGCTCTAGCGTGAAATCAAGATTTTATTAGAAAACAGATACATCATAATCTAAGGCACAATTCTGGACATAAGGAGTAGTGGAGCTGCTGTAGTTAATTCCTAGTTCAGTCTCTTATGATGATTCTTAATTTTTGAGTGGTTTTCTTCAAGAAGTCTGTGTTTCTAAGTAATTTCTGTTTTTAGAAATCCTGTCATGGAATATAGTGATGCCTTTATAATGATAATCTGATTTTCTAATTTGAATAACAGGGAATTACTGTTTTATAGGATTAGTTCTTTAGGGAATTTTATTCAGTGTTGTAAAAACAGACCTTTCCTTTACCATTCATTATTAAAACTGTGAGGTAGCTAACATCACTCCAAAAGCAGTTGATTACCTCTGTCTTACTAATTATTATTGCCTTAAAAACATCTGCCTATTCTATAACATCTACTTAAATTATATTGTAGACCAATACCCTTCACTTTTATGTGAAGGATCCAGAAGCAGAGTTAAGCAGTTCTCATGTTAAATTACTGAGGGCAAATCAGCTTTCTTGGTCCCTAGATACAAGACTGAAGTAAGGAATTCAAGGAAAGGCTTGAAAAAATAAAAAGTAAAAAATAAGTGACAATGTAGTGTTAGATACAATATGCTATATATCAAGATGTTGGGGTCTCCTCCCCCCTGCCATGGAGCCCTGGGAGAGGGGCCCTGGGGGGGAGGCACGGGGTTTCCCTGTACCTGGTCAGTCTCGTTCCCCATTGGTTGGTTTGTGTTCCCCTGCGCGGGCAAAGAGGACCCTCGGGTCCCGTGACTGGAACAGTTCCTGGGCAGAGCCCCGGCCATGCGGCTGGAGAAATAAACATCTCTGAAACAGCTATCAAGAATCTGTCTGTCCGTATATATTTCCTTTCCATGGGACTCCTGGTTTGAAATATGCTTGTTGCAGTAATCCCTGCTGTAACAAACTGGTGGGGGAATGCGGGCAAGACACCGATCCCTGAGGAAGATTCGTGAGTAAAATAATCACTCTAGACCTCTCTCTTCTCATCTTGGTTTGGATATTCTCTCTGGACTATGGAAGAATCGTGGGAAATGGGGCTCTCTGAGCCACAGAAAGAAATGTACCTAGAAGTTAAAGGAATCATTGAACAACAAAACAAAAAAGTAATGGAACCGGAAGATCTAGAACTTTTTTTTAACTGGCTTTTCAAAAATTTCTCCTATATTTCTCAAGAGTTACTTTTTGATATTGAACCTCCTGGATCTCATCTGGGGTGTTTTTGGGGCGAGATCTTGCGAGAGATGAAAGATCAAACAGAACATGTATTATTGATCGAACCCTTGCGTGGATCCATGGTGGTCAGTGAAGCTATTCAGGAGCATTTATATGGTCCTATTAAAGCAAAGGACGGCCAGAGTCCCGCGGCCGAGGCCACGTGGCCGCCATCCCCGTGGCACATGC
>NW_008237222.1:2480599-2490346 GCF_000691975.1 Corvus brachyrhynchos | reverse complement strand
CCCGCCCACGGGCCGCGGGGCCAGCGGCGATGGCAACGCGGGGCCCCGCAGAGCCCAGACACGCACCGGAACAGCGCCCCTCGGAGAACGCGGAGCAGCCGCAACGTGGGGGCCCGGCCGAGACGTCGGAGTCAGCGAGGCAGCGGCCACGCGGGACCAGCAGCCACAACAAACACGCAAGCACGTGATAGGAGAAGTTATAGCAATGAAAATCACGGGAACTGTAAAATGGTACAATGTAAAAAACACTATAGATTTATAACACGAGATGATACGGGGGAGATCTATTCATCCATAGAACTGCCATTAAAAGGAATAACCCTAAAAATTACCTGCAAAGTGTAGGAGATGGGGAAGTTGTACAATTTGATATAGTGCAAGGAAAGAAGGGTTTACAAGCAGCGAATGTTACTGGGCCTGGAGGTATTCCAGTCAAAGGCAGCCGTTATGCACAAAATTATAAACAATATCCATCCCAGCCTACTTTCCCCTTTTACCCTATACCCAATATGAACCCTTTCCTAAGTTTACCCTATCCCCAATTTATCCCTAATCCATTTTTCACCCCATGGCTTCCCTATACAATTCCCTTTCCCTGCAACTTCTCTCCAATGCTGAGGGGGGGATGAAAAGAGGGAGGGAAGAAATTAAACCCTCTCCTGCCTCAGTTTCCCCACAAAGCATGCCCGGAGAGTTCTGTCTCCCTTCTGTCAGCCCTAAGATGTTCCAGAGAATCTGTTTGGACATTTAAAGACTCAGGAGGGTGGCTTGTTTTGTCCTGAAACTGTTCTTGTTATCCAGTCGTTTTCATTCTCCTTTATTAAAATAAGACGGGTGAGATGTTGGGGTCTCCTCCCCCCTGCCATGGAGCCCTGGGAGATGGGCCCTGAGGGCACAGACACGGGGTTTCCCTGCCCCTGGTCAGTCTCATTCCCATTGGTTGGTTTGTGTTCCCCTGCGCGGGCAAAAAGGACCCTTGTGTCCCGTGACTGGAACAGTTCCTGGGCAGAGCCCTGGCCATGCGGCTGGAGAAATAAACATCTCTGAAACAGCTATCAAGAATCTGTCTGTCCATATATATTTCCTTTCCACGGGACTCCTGGTTTGATATATGTATGTTGCAGTATCCCCACTGCAACATCAAGATCATCAAATACATAGAATATAAATGAACCAGTAACAGATGTATTAAAAATATAGAAGCCCCAAATGTTACAGTTTAAAGAAAGTGGGGCCAAAAGAGCAATCCAAAGATCCAAGAGCTTCCCAAAGAGCAATTAGTTGAATTGTGTTGCTTTTGTTATAGGCTGTCTGTCCCACTCTACTGGAGAGACGTAGTGCTGGGAGAGGTGTATATGGAATTCTTTTCCATGGCATGAAGGGAAATGTTACAAAGGGGAAGAGCTGGGCTTGTCAGAAGATTATCTGAAATATTTATTCACAAAGTAATAACTTCAGGCTTTTTAATTTTACTTCTCAGAGTGCAGAAATGCTGTATGCTGTTCATACTCCCTGACCTAGTGTCTCCTCTTCGAGTCCTTCTGTTCCTGTACAGATGCCACTTACAGGCAATATTCAATCACACCTTCTTTTTTCCTTTCCTCTAATGCCATACAGTTCTTTCAAACCCTTCTTTTGTTTCCACAGTCTCTTCTGCATCTTGAAGAATTAGTAGAAATTCTTGATTCCAAAAATGAATTTTTTACTCCATTTTGAAGTTGGTGAAGCAATGTGCTTTAAGCTTTGTCCTAATTCTAAGAGAAGACTTGTCCCTCTGCAGCTGATAGCATAACTGCCCCTGTCATGTTAGGATTTAGTAGGCGTTTTCCATATGAATGAAATACTCCTAATTTAGCATGAATACCAACACTTTGAGGTTAGTCTGGGAAAATGGTAAAAACTAGCCTGGTAAACAGAGTGGTGTGATGACCTGTTCCAACCTGAAGACAGCAATAAAAGTGCAGGTAATATGAAGTGATGAAAGCTCCTCATTGCAAAAGTGTTTGCACCAGGGTAAACAGGGATGCAGTAGTCTCCAGGTTGTAATATTCCATCTATGTACTCAAGGCCATCATGTCACAAACCTGTTCCTTTCAAGTTAAGAGTTCTTGTCTGTGTTTGCCTCCTACCCATTGCACAAGTGATTCTTTGGCATACATTTGCTGGCATCTTGCACTATATTAAAGCTTTATGCTCTGTTGTCCCATATACACTGACTATCTGGATTCACAAGCAACTGCTGAACATAAATGGTCTCTTTTTTTTTGTCTTTTGATGTGGCATCTGTAGCCACACAAGGAACAGAACTTCATGGTATCATTACCTTTCTACAAAGCAACTGGTCTTTATGTGTTAATGCCTTTGTCTCTCTGATTTGCTCTCGTCAGTCTGTCACAGAAAACTACATTTTTTTGCTAATGCATATTTCTCCTGTTTAGTACTTAGTTGTGCATCCCAAAATTTCAAGGTGCTTTCAGGTTATATAAATGCTGTTGTGTTTTATACAAGAACAATAGGAAAAGTAGAAAAGTCTGATATTTGCAGATTTAACTAAGTGTGGAAAAAACATGGATCCTGACTAAACTTCCTAAATAGTTGATATTACTGTCAACGATTTTGCTGGGAACTTGCTTGAAGTCAGTGCTGTACACTGGTTCCGACACCTCACCCAATGTAGTCATGTAATACTTATGTGTTTCAGCCAAGTGCATCTTCTATCGTCTGCTGGCTGTTTTTAGTTTGAAGGTACAGTTTTGTGATTTATGCTCTGCAGTACAAAGCTATCTCAGCATTCTGGTTGCTTTGCAGTATATAGTAGCATTTCAATGCTAACATAAAAGTAGAGCAAGTAAACAAAGCAAAAATGTTCTCATCAGCTTTGCTGAACTGCAACATTATGCTTGTGTTTTCGCAAGTAATGAATTTGAATTTTTGCTGGGAAGAGAAATTCAAAACTTACTATCATTCCATGATTATCAAAATGAGATAACACTCAGAAAATACGAGAACTTTTATAATTTCCTACATAATAAGTCACTCTTGCCCTATAGCACTGCAGTGTGCTGCATAGCATTTCCTTCATCTTTGTGATGATAAGCTGCTTGATAGAAGAGAAATCCAGAGAGTGGTAAGAAAAGCACCTGGAGCATCCTGTCTGCTTCACTGTTTATTCTTACTTAGCATAAAAATTGTTTGCAGCCTTGGGCTTTGGCACCCAGACGTGTTACCGCTGCTAATCCTAAGCAAATTCTCAGGAAAACCAATCAGCTACTAAAGTTCCTTTAGTGGCTTTAGCTCTCAGCCTTGTATTGGGGGCCATCTGCTAGAAAGCTAGAGGATGAACATTGAGAGGCTGGGATGGGACTTGAAAATTTCAGGAACTCATAGACAGACATGTCAAGGATTAGGTCAAATAGAAGTGTGATTTCTCATAAAATCTGTTATTAAGGCTAGTGGAGTTTGTAGGGGACAGGGTGGCTGTGGCATTTCCTGCTCATAATATGAATATTAATCATTAT
The DNA here is from genome assembly GCF_000691975.1 of Corvus brachyrhynchos. Taxonomy (NCBI): domain Eukaryota; kingdom Metazoa; phylum Chordata; class Aves; order Passeriformes; family Corvidae; genus Corvus; species Corvus brachyrhynchos. Next base: position 2,486,828 of record NW_008237222.1, on the reverse strand, counting down.
TCCAGGGACAAACTGGAGAAGAGAAATTCCTTTCAGTGCTCAACTTGTACTTCTGGCTGAGGTGGTTCTTCACCCCATGAGACCAGAAATTTAATATTTTGAGGCTTTTGCTGAGCAAGCAGGCAGAAGAATTCACCTACCAAATAATTCTATTCGCTTCCTGCTTCTCCCATCACAGAATAACAAAATCAAGATTATATGAACCTGCGTAGCTAAGAAGTCATTCTCTGTAATAAATCTTGAATGGGTTTCTGATTCTTTGCTGAGAATGACCTGTTTCCTGCCCAAGAAAATCCTGCCTGCAAGAATGTCCCATAAACAAATGAAGTCATGTTACACAGGAATAGACATCTTGTATAGCCTGGGTTTATTTTTAAAGCTGAAAGAGTAACACAGTTTAAAAAGTCTTTATCCTTTTCAAGCCCCATCTTCTTTGTTCAAAGTGGAACAACTGGCATTAAGCTGGAGTGTAACTAGTCAGGAAAAAGCAGATAAGAGCTCAGATGTCATTACCTTTCTACGAGGTGGCAGAAAAACAAGCTTCTGTGAGCCATGCAGAGCAAGCTAAATCACAAGGCTGTTACAGTACACAGTAGTGAAGATTAATTAATTAATTGCCTCTTGGAGTAGTTTATTTATGGGGACATACTATCTGTTATCTATGTCTCTTATCCTTCATGCAAAGAAACACACTTTTGTTCTGGTTAGGTGTTTAATTCAGGAAAGAAACCAAAACATAAATCTGCAATGGGCTAAAGGAGAAGAAGACTTCATCAGTTTCTGCTTTATTTACATGACAATTTTTCACTGCATGGCATTTCTGAGTAAGGATTTTTGCTTGATCAGGAGTCCCACTGCAATGTCTATGGCATGATCTGATCCTTCCTGCTTTTATGAGGTTTTGTTTTAGGAAATAGACATGGAATTATTTTTCAGCAATATTTAATGTCTGAAGCAGACACATCAGGAGTGTTACTAAATCGGGGAAAAATTAAAGAGGCCTCTAAATTTTAAATGTCTGATAGAGTCTCAATTACATTAGAGTCTCAGCTACCTAAAGTGAGTAACCCTAATGACTTAGTTGGACTGTGGACATATTCCTATATTTAAGAATGGTCATTAATCTGTACAGGACTAGGATCTGCTTTTGTTCCTGTATTCAATTTATTTAGTGTTTAACTGCATTATGAAATAAATGAATGTTTTAGCCATCAGTAAGGTTTTTGTCCTTTACCTGAGGCAGTTGCTGCATAGAGTTGATAATATTTACAAGAACAAGGAAAAAACCAATCTATTTTAAGCATGTTTAAGAAAAGAAAAAGTCTGTAGTATTTTCTGGACATTAGAACATTCTAAACATTTTCTGAAAAATCTCTCCCAAAAAAATTGGTTATGTAGGTTGATATTTACCACAGTGTTATACTTTTCCATAGATGCACCTGCATGTTAGCAAGCAACAGATGATTCATGTAGTGTTGTGGGCTTTTTAATCCCGGTGTGTCTCAGTTTCATCTTTTCAGCTTGCTTACAGTCTAACATGGTGCTGTATAAACATTAAAGGGCTTTGCTGCTAATTTTAACTCACTTTGCATGTTTGAGAGATGTTTGAGGAAATTATATCTTAAATGGTGCATGAGGACTTGGGGGTTCTCTCAGATGAAAAGCTGGGCATGACCGGCAATGTGCCCTCACAGCCCAGAAGGCCAAGCACATCCTGGGCTGCATCCAAAGCAGCGTGGCCAGCAGGGTGAGGGAGTGGATTCTGCCCCTCAACTCTGTCCTTGTGGGACCCCACCTGCAGTGCTGCATCCAGCTATGGGATCCTTAGCACAGGAACGATTTGGACCTGTTGGCATGAGTCCAGAGGAGGTCATGAAGAAGATAAGAGGCCTGGAACACTTCTCCAACAAAGATAGGATGAGACAGCATGAGGGTTCAGTCTAGAGAAGAGAAAGTTTTGGGGAGACCTCATTGAGGCTTTCCAGTGCCTTGTGGTGGGTTGTCTAAACATGGGAGAACTTTTTATATGGGCAGATAGTGATAGGCAAGAGGAAAGGTCTTAAACTGAAAGAGGGCAGATTTGAATTAGTTATTAGGAAGAAATTATTTTCTCAGATGGTGGTGAAACACTGGAACAAATTGTCCAGTAAAGTGGTGGATGTCCCATACCTGGAAGTGTTCAAGGCCAGGTTGGATGAGGATTTGCACAACCTGGTCTAGTGGAAAGTGTCCCTGTCCACAGCAGGGGGATTAGAACTAGAGGATCTTTAAGATCCCTTCTATCACAGCCCATTCTATGATTCTGTGATACTCACTGAGTGTCTATAATAAACTCTTTTCTGTAGACTAAACTGCAACCCAAAACCTGGGAATTTAAAAATCTTATATTGTCAGAATCATACATTATGACTGAATATTTTCCGAAGCTCTCTAACCAATAACAGATTTTAGTGTCCATGTGCTGCATAGGCTGGGAGTAGGGCATTTGGGGGATTGAAAAATATGCCAGATTCAGGTGTGAAGTCAAGAAATTATTCCTGAAAAAATTCAAAGTCTTTGAGAGACCAAATATCATGTGCAAGATGCAGAAGCAATTTTACATAAAGGCTCAGTAGTCATGGGCAAGACTTTTTAAAATTTAAAAGGAAATTGTGAGTGTGAAATGTACGAAATGGTCTTGCAGTGAGACAAAGAGTAAGTTTTGTACATTTGCATGATAGGCAACATGACTTCACCAAAAACCAGAATGAAATGAAATGAAAAGAGCAACACCACACTCAGGCCCCAAATTAATAGGTGAAGCTGATATTACAAATTTGATTTGCTGGAATGGCAGACAGAAACATCTACCTTTCAACCTAATTGATGAGGAAATTATATTCTCCTGGCATGATATTAAAGTTGTATAATTTTGGAACATGTCATACTGAATAAATTGTTAATAGAATAAGGTAGCTAAGGCACAACATCACATCCGCTCTTCTTGGGAAGGAAGTGAAAGAAAGTCATAAATGGAAATATTTTAAAGGGATAATTGCATGTGTTAATTTGGACCTTTATTTAAAAGGAATTTCTCATATGGTCTCATGTTATGAGCTTATAATGTAGCTTTTATCTCTCAAGATTTAAAAAAAAAATAAGATGTATGATTCAGAACTCATTTTGTGATTGTAAGGTTTCCACAAATTGTTTTGGTGATTGACATGTCAGCATGAGATGTACAGGTATATACTTTAGGTTGCTGCTGCATTAGTTATGAATAACTGGCTGGTTTAGACTGGCTGTGTTGGAAATATCTAGGCTGCCTACTCTTTCTTCAAGCTTCAGAGATCAAAACTCCTGTAAGCTCCTTGACATATTACTAGTTTTTAATCAGAAAAACACCATGTCAGATGTTCAGTGGTCTCAAATTCCACATTTCAGGAGAAGATAAAATGCAGATGTTCTTAAAGTATGTCTACAGATACTGAAAATTTTAAATACTAATGTACTTAGGGTTTTCTTTCCATAACTGGCTCTAGTTAAGGATGACATGCTTCAGACTTCAGTAAGTCACAACTGAGGGTTCAAAATCAGGTCTTGCACTTGCTTATGTCTGAAGGATTTTGAATTAGTTGACTGTTACAGTGGGGATTCTGTAACATGATGTATCAAACAAGGAGGCCCATGGAAAAGAAATATATATGGACCGATTCTTGATAGATGTTTCAGAGATGTTTATTTCTCCAGCTGCATGGCCGGAGCTCTGCTGAGGAATTGAGGCAATCACGGGACCCGAGGGTCCTTGCCCATGTAGGGGAACACAAAACAACCAATGGGGAACGAGGCTGACCAGGGGCAGGGAAACCCCGTGTCTCCCCACCAGGGCCCCTCTCTCAGGACCCCACGGCAGGGGGAGGGACCCCAACAGTTGACCAACTTGTAAACACAAGGTAAAAAGGAATAAGATTCTTTTTGTCATAAAAAATACATATTTGAGTTTATCAGATTAGTACGGGCAAGTTATTCTGCTATCCGGTAATTTTTATATATATTTTAAGAAGTATCTTTATGCTTTGGAAGTGCTTTCCAGTATTTTACTGGAAGAGAACTGATTACCTTGTCCAACTTGGTTTGCATCAAAATGTCTGGGTTCAATTTGATACCTCAGTCAGTCTTGCATTCTGGCTCAAGTATGTAGTGGCCCAATGGAATGCAGCATTGAATTGGTATTTAAGGTGGGGTGGTTTGAATGCAGATGCTATTGGCAGCATGGAAGTATGAAACTTGTGTTGGACATGAGAACTCCAGAGATATTCACAGAATTTTGGCTACCTCAGCCCTACTGCAAATTCTTATTCAGTGTCCTTATACTGTCTGATACAGGCTTCTGCAACTTCTCAGGAAACTGAAGACCTTTCATTTGCAGCAGGTTACTTCTGACAAAAAGTTGGTCCAGAGGAGAGCTATTTAAGTTATACATGGCACTAATTTGCTCATTTGACTCAGAAATTACATGCCTTGCAGTACATTTTGGTCAGTCAATTCAGCAGCCAGAGCTCTAAAATCATGAGACTCATATTCCTCTTCCACAGAGACTTTCAGCAGAGAATTTCTTGTTTGGCAGGGCATAAGAGAAGATCCCTTCCCTTGACCAAACATTGTTTTCATATATAACTGTCAATCCCCTTTTTGTGAAAGAATTCATATTGTAAGAAAAATGAGAATTATCAGAGTTGACCAGGTTTTTAGGTTGACTTTGGACTTCTAAAGTATTCATATTCTCAAAGGTCCATGTTGCCTCCCAAATAATTAGATGTTTTGATATTGTGGGTGTCAAGGTCTGTGTATGCCTAGGAGCAAAATCTCATTGAATGACTGGCACGCTGAATTCACCCTCCCAAGAGTGCAGTGCAGATGCAACTGTGGTGAGCTTTTGCCAGCATAGCTCCGAGTGTTTAGGTACTACACATTGACTTATTCTGAAGTAAAATATTTGATCTGTCTCAAATCCTGAATTCCATTAAGTTTATCATCACATCTTCATCAGGGCTTATAACCAACCATAGCCATCTTTTTTTACAACTGCTTATGAAATCCCAATAGTATTTTTTTTGCATTAATTTAACTGATTTAAAGATGAAACTTTATTTCAGTTATTGAAATTTCATCTCATTTTAAAAGCTGTTTTGTTTCTTCTAAGTAAAATATTTAAATACTATTCAGATTTGAAGTTTTCTTTATCTCTTCTTTTTGCACGTTAGAATAATTTTTATAAAACTGATAAATAGGATGTAGTATTTCTGTAAGCTGGAAGAATGGAATGAATATTTATTGTTTATTCAAAATTCCTAACCAGCTTTTTATAATTGCCTTTGGTTTTCAAAACATAAGCTTTTTGATATAATTAAAAGCCTTTGTGAATACTAAACTGTGGTGCATGAGCTTGTTTAACTTCATTGTGTGCTTCAAGTTTGTATTTATAATGAATATTGAATATGTGAATCCTTCTGAATCTAGTGTAAGGTTCCCCAGCATTTGGGAATAGATCTGTGAATTTCTGTCTGCCTGGTTGTCACCAAGTTTTCCTGCATTATTTCATTTTGTACTGATCAAGTACAGTGGGAACATTTTATTTAGGTGAGGTATCTAGAAGGGAGTAAATTTCTGTCATGGCAAATTATTGCTTCCACCATAACATTCTCTTTGATTGATCTTACATTGATATGTTTCTGATTAATGAAGTTACTCTTCTAAATTATAAAGCAATTTGAGAAAGCCTTTTGACCCTATGGTGTATCAAAGACTTTATTAATGTTGTAATACCTGTCCATTAACAGTCTTTAAGCAGAATTTAACACGTTGAGGTTGCAAGAATCTATACAGGCTACTATTAAAGTGTCCAAAAATAAATCAATATAACTAGGAGTAAGTGTAGTGTGTTCTTAAAACCTGTCTTGCATGTTAAATGAATTATGCCTTGATGGTCTACCAAAAAGGGAAAGACACTGTCATGGGTTAGCAAAGCATAGTCTCAGAAGTGATGTTCTTGCAAAGGGGTGCTTACAGCTTCCTCTGTGACCTGATAGAACCTATCAGCTACCCAGTTTGAATATGGACAATTCTTTAAGCCACTTAAAATTGTGACCGCCTCTGTGATCCACACTTAAGAATACACAAACCCCAGGGCAGAGTGTCTCTGTCTCGTTTCCGGCGCTGGGACAGGTGGCTGCGGGCCCCATGCGGGGAC
>NW_008237222.1:2440112-2478313 GCF_000691975.1 Corvus brachyrhynchos | reverse complement strand
AGAAAGAGGAGATGCTTAAAGCTGAAATTCTGTTGTAAAGCTATGATATATCAGAGTATCTGTTGTAATTTCATGAAGGCATGGGGGGTGGAGTGTTCAACTTGTACTTGTTAGCAAAAGCACCTGCGCTGAGATAGGCAGATGCTGAAGCAGCTGTAATTTCATGAGCAGTTTGAACAGGGAGAGATGGAAGTGATGAGGACTTTTGCTCCAAATGGAAAAGGAGAAAACCTCAGTTCCTAGAGATGCTCCCAGAGATAGTCCTAGAGATGAAGATGTTGAGGACCCTTTGCTCCCAGGGAAGGAGAAGGACCTCTGTTCTTAGAGATGAAATGCTCCCAGAGATGAGTGAAGAGAACTTTTGTTTCTGAACGGCTCAACCTTAAAATTGTACCCCAGTAATTCAAGAGTGGACCCTCGAAAGCAGTTGTGGGAAAAGCTGCAAGTTGTGGGAAGGGACTCACATGCCAGCAGAGAACCAACCCGGGCGGCTGTCTCGTTGTGATAATGTTTTCATAGCATGGGCAAGAGAGACTCCTCTCCCTAAATGGACTGAACAAGGTTATTATGGAAGTGGTGAACAGACTGAACATCTCAAGGGTTGTCTTTTTACATTGTCAGTGGGAGAAGGGAGAAAGGTGGGGGGGAGGAGAAGAGTTCTGAAGGTGTGGTATGATTTTTTTTTTTTCCCCTTCTTTTAGGTCTGTTAATAAACTTCTTTATATTCTTTCAAGTTTGGTGCCTGCTTTGTGTTTCTCCTAATTCTTATCTCACAGAAGGTAAACAGTAATGAGTATTTTGGACCAAACCACTACAGACACTATGATTAGCAGCAGTGGTATGAAATATAATTAGTAGCAACAAAATTCCCTGTGCCACAACTCTAGAAGATGTTGGTAATTTTCCAACAATGTAAAATTATCGTCAGATGAGACAATTTAGACAGTCTCAATATCTCCATGAAGACAGAGAAAAGGTCGTGTTTTGTCCTAAGCACCTGTCCTTCTGAATTACTTTGCTAAATTCACTCAATTTGATTTTCTGAAAAAAGATATTGTTTTGCCTCCTTTTTTTTCAGGACAAATCAGAACTATGGTGTCAGAAAATGTTTCTTTTTTCTTCTATTTCATAAGCTTACATGACTCATTAGGTGCAAATTTTATACTCCTAACACTTTCAAATAGAGCCTTTTGATGGTTCATTGTATAGACTCCTCAAGGAGTTAACATGAAGATTGTAGTCTTAAACATTTCTGAACTACTGCTCTTTTTAGAAAAAAAAAAGTTTATTATAATTGAAATTAATGGAATCTAAGAAAAAAATTATAATCATAAAATACCAATAGGAAATTTTGAAACACTAGATTATATTAAATAGACCAATAGAAATCTCTGCTCAACAAACTTAAGGATATGAATAGCAGTGAATGATGCCTCTGAAATTAAAAGCACTGTACAAACTGCCTGGGAAAAATCTGGTAACACTATAGGTGCCATTATATATTATTGCAAATAGTGATGCTAGTTCTCCCTTTTTGACTTTCACATCCACTACATATACAGTAAACTATCTCTCCAAAATAATTACCTGCTAAATCGTGGATAAATCTCCCTGAGGGCTGTGTTGGTTTTGGTTTTTTCTTTTCTTTTTAAAAGGTAAGATTGTTCAATATTGGCAATGAATGCAAAAGTGTTTTTTTTCTTCCTAAATGTACACATATGCCTTGTATAAAGTATTTTAATAAAAACATAAGGACAGACTGCTCTTTACACACTTCTAAAGGTTGACTTTAAGGAAGCAGGAAGAGTAGCAACAGGTAGCAAGCCGCCTGTAAAATTTTCTTTGCTCTCAGACTGAGTTTTCACTTAAAGATGGATATTGCCTTGACTCTGTACAAAGCTAGCTACATCTGCTATGGGGTCTAGGGAAGCTGCTGAGCTCCTTTGTTGGCTGCATTGCTCCCAGGCTTTCTTTTTCTCTAGATCTCCATGTAGCAAGAACTGTTGAAAATTTTGGGGTTTATGCAAGTTCCTTAATGCACAGTTCACCAATAAAAACACGATGCAGTCTCAGTCTACAATGTTTTTCCGGCTAAGTTTGTACAAGTACAGCCAAAACATAATGTCCTAAGCCTTCACTTGGTCTTATAATTTTGACTTCAGCATTTTTATTTTGCCTTCAGGCAATCCATTATCCATGGACGTTATCCATGTGGATCTTACTCTCCTAATATCTAGTGATGTAAAGAAGAACAGCATTAATTTGTGCTTGGCAGGTCTACTTTCAACAGACTACAATGAAATGTGGATTTTGGGAGCTGCCAGTGCATTATGGGGATGATCTTGGCATATGCCTGTGAGATCACTAGTCACACCAAAAGTTGCGAGAGAGAAAGCTCTATGGTTGTATGAGATTCTTATCTTGGATGAGTGCAAAATTTGAAAAAGGTGATGATTCATTCAGATACCAAGGGGACAGGGAAAAGGGACATCAATCTTTGCTTCTTGCAATATTTTTTTATGGCAAGAAGTAGGCAAAAAAATTCAGTGCGCAGCACAGTGAAAAGTAAGAGATTTATTCATTACTTGATAATCATGGGTTTTGGCAGTGTATTACAGTAGCCTCATGCTTCTGGGCTTCTGCTGATCATTCAGAGAGGTATAAAAATAATTACTTTTTCTTCCTTGAAGCTTAGAAAAATGTTGCCAAACTGGTTTTCAAAACTTCCATAAATTTTGGGAGAGAAAGCTAGGACATTTGGAAGACTGCCTGCAAATTAAATAAAAGCACAAATTCTTGGTACACAAACCACATAATCAAAGATTAGTTTATAGTGCTGCAGCTTTTCTCTTGCACATCCTTAAGACTTAGTTGCTGACAATTTTAGGTGGAACTGAGCTAAAAACACAGAGCTTAAAATATCATATAAGAACTATTTGGAGATGTAACCTGGTTCTTTTTTCCTCCAGTGAATGGAAGGAAAACACAGGTAAAATCAACACGATATTTTGGATGTTTTAAATTCAGACCCCCATATTGTGTCCTGGCTCTAGGAGCTGATAAGGAGCCTTGACATTCAACAAAGTGGTCTTCATATTTGGCATAGCTGAAAACCAATACATACTGCTCTAAAAAAAAGTGTGAGCAGGCTCCAGGTGAACAATGGAAAATATTTTGGAATTATCTCAAAGGATTATTTGTAAGGGACTGCACAAACCTGGCCATGCCTTCCAGTAACCACTCCTGGGACCCTTCACGTCCCCATGATCCCCCAGGTTGGGAAGTCCTCTGTCTGAAGGGATGCTCTGCACAAGCAGTCTCTCCCACTCCAGGTAACTGTGCTTTTAGAAAGTTCCACATGTAATTTCTCTTACAAAAACAGAGCCATCTCTGATCAAGAGATGAAGTGAACTCGGAAGCACTATCTAAGATTCTACGTGTTGTATTATATCTGAATGTCATTACTGACACTTTTTGGTATTTTAATTAGTGTCTCAGCTTTATAGTTGATTTTGTCTGTGAGAAAGACAGAAGACTGTGCATAAGGTAATTCTGAGCTCATTTAAACACTTGGAAGCAAGAAAGGCTTTGTTTCTTGTTTTTCTGCAAAGAATAGCCTTAGGGAAGATGTTCCTTCCACCATCTTTCATATGTCAAATGAGGTTTTCCATACCAGAGACTGTTCACTACATGTATTTAGTATAGATAAAACAATATGTTTTGAAAAATTTGACAAACTTATTTTTGTGAAGGTGATGACATTGGAGCTCATCTTCCTCTTTGGTGTTACCAGCTTGCTTCAGTTCATCTTTGGATAACTACATAAGTACTTTATTGATAATTAGAATAGCTTTCCATATTTTATGTAGCGTTTATGTTGTTTTTTCTTTTTAAATAAAATTCCTTTAGAAATAACATACTAAGTTTACGCTGAGGGAGAATGATACCAGGCAGACATGCAAGGGGGTAATCAGGCATTAAGATCAAATACAAACTTGCAAATACACAGTGCTTCCAAATAAATGCATATAGTGAAGTGGAAAGGTGCTTATATTTTAGCTGAAGTTGAAACAATTAAGGCTGGGTTGGTGATTTAAGAATAAGGATTAAAGAGGCAAATTAAAGAAAGAAAAGGAATAAAATTAGCAATCCATACTAATTTAGAAAGATTTTATAACTCCTTATAATTTGTGAATTTGTTGTTTTACAACCCTAAGGGATTTAGCATTATCCCAGACAGCTCTGCTTCACATCCATGGGGATTGGGAGAGGGTCAGGAGACCATTTTGGGATGCCGGAGAGACCCCCAGGGATGCTGCAAAATGTGGCAGGAGACCTGGGAAGGGACGTGGGAGGAGACACAGGAGGGGATGCAGTGAGAGTTGCGGGATGAGAGGTGGGGTCTGCGGGGGCTAACGCAGGGATGCTCTGCTGGTCAGAGACACGTGGGCAGGGTTCTAGGGGGTCAGTTTGGAGCCCAGGCGGAGTCCCCAGGACGGTTTGAGATTCAGGGGTCCCTGTAACTTCCCCCTGGCATCCAGTGCTTTTAAAAACCTCCATCAGTGTTCTATACATAGGAAATAGCTTTGCCACTGTCTTGTCCTGGTCCAAAGGTATTATATAATTTCCAGTTCACCATGTCCCAGAAATCATAGGTTAAGGCAGATTTTGGGTCTACAGACGGGAAGTTTTTATCAACCCAGGCCAGCAAGTCTATCAGTTCTTTTCTCTGGACACTGGTGTAAGACTTCTCTTTTAAAAGCTTCATAATTTGGTGAAAAGCGTCCTCTTTATTTTTGGACAAACATTGTCCCATCCTTTAAGTTTCCTACAGACCCCTTTCTCTCCTCACACTGGAGTCCAGGAAGGTGAAAGGGTAGAGGCTCTTTTATTTCAAGAGAGAGATCTGTTTCCTTCCAGCAGCTGCTTTCCTATGTGGGGCTTCCGGCTGGAGAGACTGGCAGAGTAGTCCCGGAGGATTCTAAAACGTATCCTCTGCCTCACATGGGGCACCATTATGCCGGCAATCTTCGGCAAACGGGACTGGGGGCCCGGACAAGCGTTCCAGGAACTTTTATTAGTTTATCAGTCTCACATACAGAGTTGAGACAAAGTTGGTACAGAGCTCTCACTGTCAGAGAGACATCCCCAGATTTCCTGGTTGCAAAGCATTCTTAAAAGCTTTTTGGCCAATAGTGTGCTTCTAAAGTTACAGACATCTGTCTTAACGAATCTATAATAGCGCACGTACATCTGTTGTACACAATAGTCACTTGTTATGCCTTATATATTAACATACAACATCCCATTATTAAGCTTAAACGTATCTCTACCTAAATATACTTTTTGCAACTTCAACATCCATCTAGGCCAAGCCTAAGAACTAACCATTGTCTTTTAATGTCCTTGCTGCTTATAATTGTATCTTCTTCTAATTTTCCCAGGCAAAGCTGAATTCTAAATCCCTCGATTTATTTCCTGAGGCCTGCTTCTATTTCTCACACCTAAAATCCTTTCCACCTTTCGTGATTCCCCACACCTTTTCACCCTGGAAAAAATGCAGAACTTTTCAAGAAGTGGCAAGCACTCAAGTTAGCCAAGTCCCTCTGTGATTACAAGCTTCTTTCAATGGTGATTAAAGTCCCGAAATAGCACCCTACTATCACAAGCACTAAATAAGGGTCTAAATATGCCTATTTTCTCGTGTTACTTCCCTTCTTCCATAGTGTTATGACTATGGAGGCTGAGCTTTGTCTTTTGTTTTTGTGTTTTGTTTTGCATGGCAGTGTGTCCGTCTACCTGCTGTTCATTTGGTTATATCATCCGGCTGAATCCTGTGTTGTTTGCCTCCTGATGTGCTGCTTGCTCTCAGGCCAAAGAGCACAGGGTCTTTAGAAAGTGGACATTCTCCATTTGGCAGGTGCATCCAAACAGATGGAGTTCCCTTTGACTTCTTCTGGTAGTGCAAGACTTGCATCAATTTTTTCTTTGGATCATTTTGGTTTTGATGGAGTCTAGCCAGCTAGCCTTAACTGCTGGTAGCAACTAACAGTGTGTTTTTCTGCCTTTTTGATGGCCCAGAGCAGGACTGAGAGCTCTAAAGAATTATTCTCTGGCAGAATATTCAGTGGATCATAGTGTGCAACCACATTTGAATTTAGGAATTTCTCTGGACTTGGTACTTTAGTGCAATAGGCACAATCTGTTTGTGCCTTGATGTTTATTTGAGATCTGGACTCCAGCTGTATTAGATATTTACCACAACATAAGCAGAAGCTTTTGTACCAGAGGGAATATATACATTGCGTAAGAAAGGGAAACAGAAGTTCAATTACTTGCTCAAAGTATATAGTAATCAAAAAGTTATGAAATCCTACCTTAACTGTAAGTGAGTTCTGCTATTGATTCATTGGGGTTAGATATTTAATCCATGTACTCACATCTTATTCTCAGTTCAGTGGCCCTCAATGTCATACAGCCAGATCCATCAATGGCAACCTGCCTGGAATGAAATGCAGCAGCTGCTTAACACTACTCAGTTTAACTCTGCATGTGATTCATATTAGAAAGAAAGAAAAGTCCCAGCCAACTGAAACTGGAGGGAGAAATTTAGCTAAAAAAATGTAATTATCTAAATTAGAGCTCTGGCCATGATTACTATACAAAGACTGTCAAGGCAAGTGTGACAAACAGAACCAGTCACAGCTTTGGTTTCACATTTTCACTGTGCCATTGCTTCTGATCTCACCCAAATCCTTTCTACTTTTATTTTCTTTAAACCTTGCAAAATGTTCTAATTTTATAAAAACTGAGGCAATTGAAAACTTCCATTGCTAATTGCTTCCTCAAACTGGGCAGGCATCCTCTGGTGTTACCATAACATCCTGTGAAGCAGAACAAGTACTGAAAACTGATTTTTTGGGGGATAAATGTCTTCTAGCTGCATCTAGAAAAGTGCTAGTGCTGTCTCCTCAATAAGTCATTACACATGGGTGATGGATTCATTGCTCCAGGCTATCTTTTGTTGACATTTATGTTCCTGTTCTGAGGGTTATTTTTTCCTGTAAGACACTTGTTTAAAAATCACCATCTTGCTTGTAAAGTTGATGGGAATGAAACTAAAAATTCTTCTAAAGAAGTGCTGTTTAATAGAGCGTAGCGCTAGGAAGCTTTATTTATTCAATGACCAATGGGTGACAGTGGCCATGGAACTGCATCTTTTCATGCCTTGTTCCCCTGCCATTAGAATGGCCATAAAGGTAATGATCTTTGCAACATACTTTGAAGAAACATTCATTTTAAAGCACATTGTAGGAAAAATAAATTATAATTGAAGCCTAAATTTGTTACTAGCAGAAGTAATGCAATATTTTGTTAAGAGTGACCCATATGAAAGACTGTCTTTCTCTTGTAAGGATTAAACATCAGCTTAAAAAAACCCCAATTATTTCCTCCACTTCCTACATTAAGAAGGATCGACTGGTGAGTACAATGATAGTATACTAATTTATAATGATAGAAATTTGGCTGCATCTGTTCACCAAATACTGTTTTGCTTTTCTGTTGCAGAAGTCAGTATATACTGAGGGCATGATATCTATTTCTTACTCTATTTACCTGTTATAGAATGTACTTTCAACATCATGTATTGACCTTTCTAGCCAAATGCCTCTTGAATGATATCTTGATTGATACTCATGAAACGTATTCCATCTCAGAAAATTCGTACAGTCATCTCAGTTTTTGTTGTTGTTGTCTTGGTTTTTTTTGTGTGTGTGATTAAGACAATTTTTTCACTGATTCTGTACTTTTAAAAATGATGTGGTTAAGGCTGCTTCTACTCTGCTTTTAAACAGCAGTGTACAGTAAGAGTGTACTACTGCTGTGTGGGAAACAAAGACAATGTAACAAAAGGGTTACAGAACAAATATATTTGAATTTCAGTGTTTTAATGATTCACAGGGAAAATATCTAGCTGAAAATTCAGGAGCAAAGCTGAATTCATGGAAGATTATCATGCAAATAGATGAATAAGTAAAAGCAGATTTGACATCAGGCTTTCTGGATTCTCCCTCTCTCCAGGCTTGATATGTGTTCTCATGCAGAGTGCTCTCCTCTCATGATTCTGCCTCTCAGCATTGTCTACCTGCCCAACTTTATCTGATGTTCTCTTTATATACCTCTTCTATTTGTACAAAGGACTTTGGTATTAACTGATAGTTGTGATGGTGTTGCTTTGTGTTGCAACGAGACCTTTTTACACTTTTACTAAAAATTTGTACAAAACAGGTCAAAGATGTCAGACCTCCAGCTGTTGTAAATAAATTTTTTACATTAAAAAAATAACAACACAGATGATACTTGTTTAATCACTCACATACTGCCTGAGTGTCCCTCATTCTATTTTGCAAAGTTGTTTAATTTCCTTTTCCATTTAGCAAGGCTCTTCTGTAATGAAAATACAATTAGCTCTATCTGTGTGGCTAGTTTTTATTCAGCTGATCTTGGTATGATCAGAAATTCAGTTCAGACTTTCAGCAAGAGGTCTGACTGAGCAGAACACTTTTGATCTGCACTGAATTATTCCTCCATCATCTTTGTGAACACCTGAAATCACTGACTTGTTATGCAGAGGTCAGTTTTCAGTCATTGGTGACCTATAATAGACATGACCCAGTAACAAAGCAGGGAAAGTTTTATTCAATTAAAATTTCCCTGAGTCATCCAGTCTCTTTAAAATGAAGAATCTAAATAATGGATTGCATGAAGATAGATAACATTTTCAGCATCCACTTTGTTTCAGTCTTCAACACAAAGGGAAAAGAGAAAGAGTATGGGAGTCAGCTAAATGAGATAAATGGGAATGAAGGTCTGGGAATATGAGGAAATAGACTTAATAAGCAGCAAGTAAAAGAATGCTTCAATAATTTAAAGTGTCCATAAATCAGTGAGGACCCAGTGACATTTAACCAACAGTTAGAGGAACAGCAGCAAGAACTGTCATGGTATGTCAGCTGTATTGGTGGATGGATAGAGTACAAGTGAACCATCAAGGAGGAGTGAAGTAAATAGCAATTATGCTGTAAAAAAAGTTTTGCGGTGCATGAGGCAGAAGGATCCCTAAACTAAAAGCCATTTCCTTCACATTAAGAAATAATGTATTTTGCTTATGTATGGAGCTTCGATTACTACACCAATTATGGAAACTATCTCTAAACATCTCTTAGTACAGCCTAAAAATTGTCTTATATATACCTTTAAGCTTTTGTTGTAATTTTTGGTATGCTTTTTCCTGAAGAAGTGACAAATATGCTCATGTAACTTTTTAGTATCACATCTGTGTGCACCAAATTGCCTCATTGTTCCTAATCTCCCACTACTTTCCTGCTAGAATATATATATATCTGCATTCAGGTACATCATTTCCCCCTTCTCACAAGGAAAAATCGTCAGACAAGTTCTTACTTGGTTTGTTGCATGCTTAGGAAGAACGGTTCCCTTCTCCAGGGAAAATATCCATTGCTGAGTGAGTTTGCTTCTCTCTGAAGAAGTAGCCTTTGAAGACAGTGAAACTGCAAACTGGGGAGAGAATTTCAGGAAGACAGGCAATTGACTTATGGGTTACTGGCTGGATATATGACAGACGGTGTTTTTGCACAGTTCAGCTGTAAAGGACTTTATATTTCAGAATTAGGTGTCCTGGCTGGAAGAAATACATTCTGATGTAGTAGAGAGTGACATATGACTCTAAGAAACAAAACATAACAAGTACTGAAGTAGCTGAGAAATTTGACCAATAGTTTAAGTGTATAAGGCTTTAAATGTGGTAGTGATTTTCTTTTCACAATCCTAGCGTGTTGTGCATGGCACAGATGAAGCAAATGGAGCAGTTGGAGTTGGATTTCTCCCTGGGTATGAAAAACTAAAGTAGAACCAAATACATATGGATCTGTTGTCTCTGCAAGTCTTTCCTCTTTTAACTGAAGACAGCCTCAATGTGATGACCTTAATGACATACTGCAGAAACCTAACTGCATACTGTTGCACACTAAGCATAAGGTTTCTTGGAAGAGTTTAATAGAATAGTGTCTTAAGTCCGTGAATGTATTCTAAAATAAGAAAGTGAAGTAGCTAAATATGTATAAAATACTTATTTCATAACAGGATAAAAAGTATTATTCTGGGAATTAGATGGAAATCTGCAGTGCCATTTTAGAGATTTCTTAAAGAAGCATTGAACATGAAAAATTTCATACTATTAGATCTATATGTCTCTGGGTCCTACTAATTGTAATCATGATAATTATCATATACATTCACAATATTGCACTTCTGAATTATGTAGTTATGGCAGGATTATAATAGAAAGAAAAGTGAGTAGACTTAATTTCCAAATGATCCGGTATGCTTTAGTTCAAATGGCTTGGGCCTTAAATAGCTAAGTCTTCTTTTAAAAATTTATGTATTTGCACCTGAAAGGAAGAATTTCTTTTGGAACTTAACCACTCTGTGAAGACATAGAGGACAAAATGGACTTAGGCTGGAGTCAGACAAAGAAACAGAATGAGTCGTAATGGAATTAGTCCTGTGCTCTACTGAATTGGAAGATACTGATGTGCACATTCAAAATTAAGGTGGGTTCCAGTGCTTTGCTGAATTTGATCTTGATATATGGTCTGAGGTGCTGAACTATGTGTAAAGTGTTGTCAGTATGAAACACTTGTCCAGTGTTTGGGACAATGGTCTGCTAACCCCTGCCTGTGACCAAAAAACTTGTAGTTCCATGGTGGCAATGAGCAACAGGTAGGAGTAGACTCCTTGATGTCACTTTTATGAAAAAATTTTAAAGGTCATTATTTTTTTCAAAATAAAATATCCTCTTTCAGATAAATGCATCAATTTCTAATGCATAAATCTTAGCTGCATTCCTCTAATGAAACAAAGTCTCAGTCAATTTCTTTCTTTTCTTGAAGTCCATTACAATTCTCATCTAAACCTTTCAGCACATGATTCATAATTGCTTCAGTTTCAGGAGTATTCATTCTTTACCTTGCCTAGAATAACAATGAAACCTTTGGATCTTTTTTGTATTAAGGATAAATTAATTTTTTCCTGTGGATCAAGTGCATTAATTTTTAAATCATTTATTGCAGTTGCTTTTACAAATTAAGGCACAGCTTCCATGATTCAATTTCTTAGACAACGCAAATGATTGTAGTATTAATTCATTCCACGTATATTATTTGCCCTAATAAATTTCTCCTATTTGGTATTTTGATCACAAGTGACAAATTAGAGAGGGATAAATTTTTCTTTATTTCTTTATTCATATTTGCTACAGGACGAAAGAATCTTAAAACCAGTTGTGTTTGTGATTCACAATTTAATTCAGGGCAATGAGCTGTATAACAGGGTTAAAATTCCTCCTTATCCTTAAGCAGTCAGTATGTAATAATGAGCACTGAATTACAAATAGAAATATGAAGACCAGATTCTACCTGGCAGGTCACTTCTTTTTTGCTTAAGAAAAACAAAGAAAAAAGGGAGCAGGTTTTGGGGGAGGCCATTTTTACAGACTGTTAGTATCCCACATTGTACTCCTCATCTACTTTCACATGGACTTTTCAACACAGCTGTGGCTTCTGCCTGGGTCTTCTTGCTGCCTGAACAGAACAGTTTAATGTATCCACAGAAGTGATTTTGGTGGGTTCTTGTGTGTTCCAGTCTTTGACAGCTCCTCTTAACCTGTCTATGTCCTCGATGACATTCTCTCCAACACTGGAACATAAGGACTAAATAGAGCATATTTGTATCCTTGAATTAATCATTACTTGAAGCTTCTACTGAAACAGGAAAATGTTATTCCATGCTGAAAGTTTTGTGGCATGGAACTGAGAGCAATATTATTTTTTCCAAGCATGGGCTGCAGCTATCCAGGTGATCTTAAGACCATGTCAAAGACAGAGTCTCACAGGCTTGTATTGAATCTAACCAGTGTTACATTTAAGTTAGTCCAACTACCCTGTACTCCTCACTTCACCTCTTGCCACAGGAACATTTTCTTTCCAGGGAGAATACACTTAGAAAACAACCTTACAGCTGCATCTGCAATATTTGTGTTGGTAGAAACACTGTCTGCTAAACATCAAATAAGTTTTAGGAATCTTTTTTTAATTTGATTTTAAAATCTGCAGGCCTGAGCATATAAATTTTTGTTGCACATCATTCTGCTTCTATTTCCCTGTTCCTCACAGGGAGTGTCTGCTTTATTCCCTCTATTTTCTTTCTTGTCTCCCTTGCTGTGATTTAGGCTCACTGGAATAGGAATTGGCATGCTGTGGACCTAATGACTATACTGAGGTGTCATGTTGTGACAGGACTGGACTACTCTCTCTGTACCAAGTGACCCACCACACTTACTGTTGGCTTTGTACTTTGGCTCCACTCTCAGAATTGACCAGCACTCCAGTCTGGGAGATTGCAGAAGGATGTGCCTTAGCTCAGACTCAAGATTTTACCATGAGGCAAGACGAATGCATCAGGGTTGGTTCTTGGAGCTGAAGCCTCAAGGCACGCCTGACTAGGCAGGAGGAAGGTTAAATATAGCCTCACAATTCTGTTTGCAACTTGGACACAAACAGCCAAAGGAAGGATTAGAGGATCTACATGTGATCTCTTCAGAAGTGCATATACACAGAAAAGAGCTGATGGTGGAATAATGATTTTGAGTATTTGTAAGCAGAGTGCACTCTCTTTCATCCTGGCCATCACCTCACTACCGGATAGAATAAGGATGTTACTTCATGTAGGTAAAGACTTGTTATTTGAATCTTTGGAGTCAGCTTGGATTTAGCCTTGAATCTCCTCTGACAAGCACCCTTCAGCAATTCTAGTATATTTTTGTTCTCCCAAATCTTTCATTTTTAAGAATTATTCTTCCAGGTGTATATACTTCACCCATCATGTTAATTATTTATCAGTCTTTAAGAACCAAGAGTATGCTTGAAGCTGATCTCTCTGCAGAGAGCTGCAAAGGGAAGGACTTGAACCATCTTCTGCAGCTCACAGTGTGAGACCAGCTTGGTGAATATTTGATTTGCTGAGGGAAATAGAAGTGCTCTCTGAGATGTTTTAATTGGAGTCAGTACAGGGACACGTGTGCATTTAAAGTTGCCCAGCAGATAAACCTACATTTATCGAAACTTATTAATTTTTTTAATGTTAATGGCAGAAGTAGTGATTTGTTGCTCTTCTGAATTTGGGAGAAATGAGCTTCCAAAAGGATAGGAATGAATGTCTTTTTCATGCATTTTAAAGAGTATTTTTCTTTCAGATACTCTTGATCAGGTTGTCACAGGTGGTCATTGGCACTGAGCTAGATA
Source organism: Corvus brachyrhynchos (assembly GCF_000691975.1). NCBI lineage: Eukaryota > Metazoa > Chordata > Aves > Passeriformes > Corvidae > Corvus > Corvus brachyrhynchos. The sequence goes on along the minus strand of NW_008237222.1, from coordinate 2,464,931 downwards.
CTCACAAGAACTTCCACTCCCTAGTGACAGTAGTTACTTCTCAGCAAGCAAAGTAGCAAGGCTAAAAGAATGGATGTTTCTATGTCAATTGTTGTGGGAAGAGATGGGATGGAATTGAGCTGCAGGCTGTGGGACATGCCTGCAGAAACACATGGCAGCACAAAGAAGCACATGGCAGCACAGAGAGGCTTGTCTCCACCAGACCCTGGGGGGAGGAGGTGTCACAGGGCAGACCCCTTCAGAGAGGAGCCTGCCGGGAGCTGACGGATGGGTGAACAGCGAGTGATCATCCCATAGAAGGACATTTGGAAAGCGTGTTGCTGACGTGGCACGTAGTGAAAATTACCATGTAAGGAAATACTGTGCCTTGGAACACTGTATAAAACCAGCTTGTTTCTTTTGAATAAATGATTCAGATTCCCTGCCCATCTGGGTCCATGCCTCGGTCATTCACAAATTATGAATTTGGTTCCCAGATCTGTGGAAAGTCATAAATAAAATGTAAAAGCACACAAGGGCTTTGAACCCCTGCAAGATTTCATGTTCAGGTGGAAAACTGTATGTAAAAATTCACATGAACAATTCAGACATTCCCACATCTCAGAAGGAGATGCCGCACAAAGCACTTGAATACACTAGAAATCCCTGAAAGGGCATTTGCTGTGGGATTTAGGCCATTGTAATGATAAGAAGTCCAGTGCACCCTGGAACATTTTTATATGTGATAAGTATATAGTATCTAATCATATGGATGACTGAGACTGGGGATCATCTGGTCCAATCCTCCTTCTCAGGCAGGGCCATCTAGAGCTGATTGCCCAGGACTACATCCAGATGTTTTTTGAGTATCTCCAAGGAGGAAGACTTCACGATCTCCCTTGGCAGCCTGTGCCAATGCTTAGTCACCCTCACAGTAAAAAAGTGTTACCTGATGTTCAGATGGGACCTCCTGTTTTCTGGGTTATGCTTATTGCCTCTGGTCCTCTGGCCTCCTCGACACGACTGAAAAGAGCCTGGCTCCATCGTTTTTGCAGTCTCCATTTGGGTATTTGTAGACATTGCTGAGATCGCCCCCTGAGCCTTCTTTTATCCAGACTGAACTGTCCCACCTCTCAGTCTTTCCTTGCAGGAGATAACGCTCCAGTCCCCTCCTCATCTTTGCCACCCTTTGCCATCCTCTCTGGCATCACAGGATCAAAGAAAATCTCAAGTTAGACAGGATCATCAAGTCCAAATCCCCATAGCTCCATCTGTGTCTGGTATTGAGGACGCCAGAATTTGACACAGTACTCCAGGCAAGGCCTCGCCAGTAAATGGGAAGGATCATCCCCCTCAGCCTGATGGCAATACTCCTCCTAATGCAGCCCAGGATACTGTTAGGCTTCTCAATCAAAGCGGTATGTTGCTGGTTTCTGTAAAACTTGGTGTCCACAGGGAACTCTGGGTCATTTTCTGCCAAGTTCTTTTGCAGCTGAGTGGTCCCCAGCAGTTGCCTGGGGTTGTAGTTCCCCAGGTACAGGACTTGGTACTTTTCCTTGTTGAATTTCACAAAGTACCTGTCATCCCATTTCTCCAGCCTGTCAAGGTCCCTCTGGATGATGGCTGAACCCTCTAGTGTATGACCCAGTCCCCCCAGTTTTCTATCATCAGCAAACATTCTGAGGGTATGGTTTGCTTTGTCATCCAGTTCGTTAAGGAAGGTGTTTAATGGGATCAGACCCAGTATTGACCCCTGGGTTATACTGCTAGTTAGTGGCCTCCAACTAGAATTCATGCCACTAAGCAGCATGTATGAAACTAAACTTAGGGAACTGTGGCAGTCAGCTGAGACAAGATGTGACTTGGGGCCTTCTGTCTCCTACTAAATAAGTGCCATTTCCTCTTATTAACAGTCTTTTCTTTTTCTTTTTTCTTGATGTCAATACCACTTAGATCAAGCCATCACTTTACTGAAAAAAAACAAAAGGAGAAAATATCTTAATTATCTCTATCTTAAACACCCACTTATGTTGTAGGGGGAGCTGCTTGGGACTGGGGCAAACCAACTGGGGGTAGGAGTGGGGAAGGTAGGGATAAACCATTGGGGTACAGAAAACATATGAAAATACAATATCCTATGAAACAGAACAACTTCAGAGGCAGACCATAAGAGAGCTTTTCTTCAGTGCACTGACACAGACCTAAGTTCAGAGCTCTGTCACAGATCAGAAAAAGGAATTAGTACAGTGGCCTCCTATGTGCTAGGCTCAAATCATTAGATTTCTGGATGTGAAAGGAGGCATCTCTTTCTCTGGTGCTTTGTGTGGGATTAAATGTAATTGGACAGTACTCTACAGTCAAATCGCATCAGAAGTCTAGAAATGTCTAGGTTGTGCATCCCATAGGCCTGAGGAATTACTAACTCTTAGGTACTACTCAGCCAGTGAAGCACTGATAATAGTGGAAATTTAAAAAGGAAAAAAACAATAGATTTTCAAAAGTGAGACTTCACAAATGATGTTTTTTAGCACCCAAAGTGGGTTTTGGGGCTTCATGCCCTGGTAAATTGTCCCTAACATGTCTGGTCTCTCTAAAGGAAAGTGTTCTTAAGAGTGTTAGAAAAGAAAGGAAATTAAGAGGATTGTTTTTTTCCTGCTAGTAACATGTTTATAATGTTTCCAGGAGAAAAACTGTGTCTAAAACAGAGAGCCTTTCCTGCAGTTGCAATATTTCTCTTTCTTTTCCAGGTTTGTAGCTAAACATTATGATTTCTGAAAAAGTGATAATCAGGAAGTATCTGGATAGGGCTGTTTTTAAAAGAGTGGTAACACTGAATAGAAAATGAAATGTCAAATTGACCCCGCTCTTTTTTTTCTTTTTTGTCCATTCTTACAGTCACATTAGTCAAGATATCATTGATTACAAGAATCCTTACTATGATTTGTTAAAACCTCACACTTAGCAGACAATTTTGTTGAAGGTTGCTGACATGAAAGCACAAATCCTTCTCACTATCAGAAAGCGAATTTGCATAGAGATCTTATAAAAACAAAAAAAAAGAAAAAGAGGGAAAAAGTTGTTACAGCGGGGATTACTGCGACAAGTATATTTCAAACCAGGAGTCCCGTGGAAACCGAAGTACATATGGACAGATTCGTGGTAGATGTTTCAGAGATGTTTATTTCTCCAGCCACATGTCTGGGGCTCAGCTCAGGAACTCCGCAGTCACGGGACCCAAGGGTCCTTGGCGTTATCAGGGAACCCAAACCAACCAATGGGGAATGAATCTGAGCAGGGGCACGGAAACCCCGTGTCTCCCCCCCCAGGGCCTATCTCCCAGGGCTCCATGGCAGGGGAGGGACCCCAACAAAAAGTAACAAAAAATAGCAGCATATTAATTGTTATGCTGTGCATAGCTGTTCTTTGGCAGAGGGACAGAAATCAGCAGCTTTAAGTTGTTCATATAGCAAACTCCTACATCTGTAGTTACAATTTCTCTCCCTCTGTATGATTTTGAGGCATTTACTTTTATTTGCATTGTCTTTAGTTAGATTGCAAACTTTGTGGATCAGAGGCTATGTCTCGTGTGTGTCTGTGAAGTATGCAACAGAATTGGCTATTATGTAAATTGGCTTCTCATAACCTTCAATGGTGACGTGGCAGAATGGCTTGATGAGAGCAGTGGGTGTTGTCTACCTTGTCTTTTGACACTGTCTCCCACAACATCCTCATAGGTCAGGTCAGGAAAGGTCAGTTAGATGAATGGACAGTGAGATCGATCAAGAACTGAATGGCAGAGATCAGAGGGTCATGATCAGTGGAGTGGAATCCATTTGGAGGCCTGTTGTTAATGGTGTTCCCCAGGGAGCAATACTGTGTCTGGTCTTACTTGACTTGTTTATCAAAAACCTGGAGGAAGAGATAGAGGTGCACCATCAGCAAGTTTGGGAGTGGCTCATCCACCTGAAGGCTGTGCTGCCATTCAGTGGGACCTTGATAGGCTGGAGAGTTGGACTGGGAGAAACCTAATGAGGTTCAGCAAGGGCAAGTGCAGGGTGTTGCACCTGTGGAGGAAGAACCCCAAACACCAGCACAATCTGGGGGCTGTCATACTAGAGAGCAGCTCTGCTGGGAAGGACGTGGGAGTCCTGGTGGATGACAAGCTGACCATGAGCTGGCTGTGCCCTTGCAGCCAGAAGGGTCAATGATATCCTGGGGTGCATCGGGAAGAGTGTGGCCAGCAGGTGAAGTGAGGTGATCCTCCCCTCTAGTCAGCCCTGGTGAGACCACATCCAGACTGCCATGTCCAGTTCTGGGCTCCTCAGTACAACAAAGACAAGGAGGTACTGGAGAGGGTCCAGCAAAGGGCCACAAAGATGATGATGGGTCTGGAGCATCTCTCCTGTGAAGAGAGACTGCAGGAGCTTGTCGGGATTATGGGATTGGGATGACTGAGAGATGTCACAGAACTCTGTAACTTCATTTCTCACAGAGCTAGGCTGGTTTAGTCTGGAGAAGAGAAGACAGAGAGGGAATCTCATTAATGCATGTAAATATCTCAAAGGCAGGTGCCAAGAGGATGGTGCCAGACTCTTCAGTGGTGCTCAGCGACAGGACAAGGAGCAGTGGCCATAAATTAGAACACAAGTTCCACCTCAACATAAGGAAGCATTTCTATACATTGAGTGTGGCAGAGCACTGGAACAGGCTGCCCAGGGAGGTTGTGGAATCTCCCTCGCTGGAAACATTCAGATCCCTCCAGGATGAGTTCCTAGGTCGCCTGCTTTAGGTGACGCTTCTTTGGCAGGGGAGTTGGACTTTATCTCCAGAGATCCCTTCCAGCCCTAATAATTTTTTGAGTCTGTGACTTGAATTATATGGTGCATAGGTGGAAGAGTTCATCCAAGACAAAACATTGAAACCAGTCCTTGGCTTTTAGGCAGCCTGGTTGGGCAAAACTTCTCATATTATTGCAAGTTTCACATGGGTAAAGGTGAAATGAAAATTTGATTGATAAAATTATTCTTCCTCTGTGTTCTGGACCTACATCCATTTTCTTCTCATACTCTTGTGCCCAGGAAGATATAATGAAAACAGTGGTAAAATTAAGTGTTCCTTGTAGCAAATCCCACATGTACCTATATTTGTGTTTGAGGGAAAAGAAAAAGGTCTGTCAAGCAGTAGTGCTACCTTTGTGTATCTGTTTTATTTCAGTTGTTAGAAAAAGGCTATCGTACAGGGAAATTTATGAAAACAGTGTTTTGTAAAACAAAAAAAGGTGGAAAACTTCTTACACATTTTCATAGAGAGCAACTGTATCCTCATGCTCAACAGAAGACAGACAGCTTAACACTGTTCTCTTCATATAATTTATTTTTAAATTAGAGTATACTCTATATGAATGATAAGGCAGTATTTGGATTACTAAAAACCCCCAACAGTCTGTGTACTGGTGCATCTTGTGAAACGTAGTCAAAATGGTGAAAGAAGGGCACAGGAAACACACATTTCTGTATAGATTTTACAATTTTTTATAGGTTTTTTTTCCTGTACTCTGAAAAATTCAGATGACATTGTCCCGTGGCACACCTATTTTTGCATGTTGCTTAGGATCCCAGCTATATTTTTGCTGCAAGTCTCCTGATTGCTCCTCTTTACTGTGCCTTGGTAATCACTGAAGGATGGCCTTGGAATCTTGCTCTCTGTCCCTCCTCATTCATCCTATTCGTCAATGCAGGGGCTGCATTCACAGCCAGGAAAACATAGCCAGGACATCCTTGTTTCTTGAAACCTTGAGCTGAACCAGAATCTTTGAATACATTACTGCTCTCTGCCCTCTGACCAGAGAGCCCAGAGGACTTAGAACTACTTTGGGACCCGTACATCACTATGCAGTACTAGTTGCACCCTGCATCTGGGTGAAATCTGGTTTAAACAGCAAAATACCAAAGAGATTTCCACAGTTTCTGAGTTACTGCTCAATATGTGTTGACTGTTTTTAATATCATGTGTTATTAATCCATTGGTTCCACTGTCACAGAGAAAAATCCTGGAAGTTTTACCTATTTGCATAAAGTATGAGGAAACGGAATTGACTTTTCTTTGCTTGGACATCTTGTTATTCTAAATATTTCTTCACCCTTGTCAATATATCAGCAAAATAATTTTAAGTAATCTGTTGAAAATAATAATAAAACCCCCATTTAACTGTTAAAGTATAAACAAATCAAACACATTACAGACTCTCTTGTTATGGTGCTAAGATCATTTGGGCTTGAAATTAAGATTGGCAGGCCATGACTGCACTTAGTAAAGAGAAAATGAAGTATTAATTGTTCTTTTTTTCAGTATCCAGTCTGCAATTTGAATATCTAATCAGTTTCTTCTGTAACCTCTATGTGATATAAGACTTTACTACCTTGGAATTGTTCAAATGGAGTTCCAAACATGCTCTAGTTCTTATGTTTTGGGTTTTTTGTGGTTTTGGTGTTTTTTTTTTGTTGTTTTTATTTTTTTTTTTAATTGGCATTGAATTTTCCAGCTTCTTTTTCAGCTTTGCTGCTCCTGTCATGGACAGAGAAATAACATCAATAATCTGAAACCTTCAGTATTTCACTTCCTTTGAAGTTCTGAATAACTGATATTTTGAGAGAAGCTGCTATTCAAGGACTTTGTAAAATGAAATGTAGTAAGATGCAAATAAGGCTTTGGGTTGACTGGCCTACTTCTGAGATCTAGGGTTTGATTCTGCCCATTGTGTGAGCAGTAGGAGAGTTAAATCTGATGGTATTTCAGCAGTAGAGACTTGGAGTGTTCCTTCAGGATAAAGTATCTTCTGCCTTGCTTAAAGCTTTATTTACTACTTGTCAAATTATGAATTTTACTGTAAAAAGTCTTTTGAGGCTTGTAATTACACCTTTGTTCCATGTGCCTCTTGTTTAACCAGATGTCTCACACTTCTTCAGTCTGAATGGAAATAAATTAAAAGCAATAAAATCAACCCTGATCTATTTTGTGCTTACTCAGTGACTTTCCTAGTGAAAGTCATTAGGCAAAAAGGCAAAATGTAGGCTTTCCTCCTGAATAGATTCAGGCATCTGCATCACTGATTACTTAAATATAAACCTGGTATCTGTAGTGATTCATTAATTAATGATCTGCCCAAGCAGACACAAGGGAGAAAAAAACATGGGTAGAACTCTTGGAAATGGAATTAATATTCAAATACTACAGACAGTTTTCAAGAGGGCAGCCAAGTGACTCAAAGGAATAATGACGTGTGTCTTAAAATTGCATAGAAACTGATGAACCTGTGGATAAGTACATCAGGTCAGTTTCATTTCATGGAAATGAAAGAATGTCTCTGTGGGAGGGAGGGGAAAGGAAACATTCATCTTGATGTATTTGATAGATCTTATTACCTTTTTCCTCTATTTTCACAGCCTAACATCTACAGTATTTGTAAGACACAATGCGTTGAATAATAATCTAGTGAAAAAGTGTTTTGAGGCATACTTTGCTGAAAATGTGGGGTAACCCAAGTGTAAAATGACAGCTTGGAACATTAATGGAGAGAAGGGATGTTCTTGATGTTAAAGATCCAGCAAAGGGTTTTTTGGAGGTCTGGTTTCACCTCTCAAAGCTGTTGAGTGCTGTATGTGATGTTGAGCAAGTCACTCAAGCATGGGTTCTTTCCTCAGCATCTGGAGTTAACCCTTTGGGAGCTTTTGAAAATGACATCCCATAAACTGTCAGCAGCACTTTTGTGTTTGTCATAGTTTCCACTTACACTTTTAAAATTCATCTCTATCATGACAGAGATGGATGTCTCCTGGTTCCATTGTAGAGCACCTAGTGAATGGAGGTCCTTCATGTGAGTTTCTAGGCACTCTGATGTTGAGTGTGTATTTCCACATCCTGGAAGGCCAAATTATTGTATAATGATAACCTGAACTTGAAGTGTGCTGTGGCTTTTTTCATTAGAAAAATAATTCCTATACTTATATTACCTAATTTAGGCTTACTAGTTCTTATTACATTCTTCCTTGAGTGAATGCTGAGGAAGAGTGTTGAGGCTTCAGCCTTATACATCAGTACTCTGGTCAATCAGAAGAACACCGTATATATTTTTGGAATGGATTTGGAGAACTGTAAGGTTGTCCAGTCTTGTATTGCACTAGCTCAATGTTTTATATGCATTACTTGGTGAAACTTATACCTGAAACCCATAGGAAACTCTTCTGAGACTTGAATTTATAAATTCATGTGGTATGAATTTAGATGTTGCTTTCTCCAAGAGCACAGGTGGTCTGTAAGTGGTAGAGACTGCATTCTCAATATTACTATTATTACTATTATATTGTACAATCAGAAGCAAAACTTGGAGACCTTTAGAAGTGAAGAAATTGATCTTCTAAGGCAAACAGAAATATTTCAATTCTTTGAGCTTGTGTAAAGGCAGTGTGAGAATCCCACAAAAGAGTAGAAAATAAAATGTGTTATAAAAACCAAAGGATTTTACTTTGACTAATGGGGGCTTAATGGGATCAAAACTTTGACTTTGGGTCTTACTCCCTACAGGATGCATGGAGAGAGGCACCAAAGGTTAGAGTCAGTATAACACCCTTACGGTTCTAGACATTTTGAGCACTCTTCAGTTGTATGCAACAATGGGCTGCTGCAGGAGGGCTTATCTGATTGACAGTGGTCAAGAGAAGGTACTTCTTTTATGTATCTGATAAAGTGCAGGTCTGTGCACCTGTGTGAGGGTGCATCCTACAATTTTTTGAAATCTTATAAGAGCATCCTGCTCTAAAGGGTTTCTACAGCTGTAGGGATTGCATATTTCTGTACTGGTTACCCTGAAATGTTCCCAAAAATGTTCCCAATGTGCCACAAAGAATGCTAGGGGTTTGTTTATGAAACTTGGAAGTAAACAACAATGTTAGACATGTACCAGAAAAGAAGCACACACCGTGTTTCAGAAGTTAGAGCTCCTTCTGCACTGTTAATCTCTGAGAAGCATGTTGGTACTCAGGATGCATTTACACAAGATGCGTTTTTATTGGGAGAACTATACTGGCACAAGTCATACCATAAATATAAGTGAGTTTCATTCAGACTTAAGCCTTAATTCTGAATTCCAGACAGGAATTCTGTTGATCCTTTTACCTTGGCCTTTGACAAATCCTTATGACTCACTCTCTCAGTTTTGAGTATGCTTTCAGCAAATTGCTGTCCACCTTGTAAGATAGATCTCCTTCCTTCCCCTGGAAGTCATTCACAAGTTGTGATGTCTTGATATTAATTGGCTTATACAGAGATATGGCTTATACAAGTACTCATAAATATTGGCACAAAGCTTTTGCCTGATTTCAGATATGCTGTATGTTACAGTACACCGAATGGAAAGGGCCAATAGAACACTTAACACAAATTATTTTATGTAGTATGTCAGTAAAAATAAGTCTGTGCAATAAATCAGTAAGTGGTGCTAATACTAAATAAATAAATAAATCAATAAATAAGAAATTCTTTACTGCAAGGGTGGTGAGACACTGGAAAAGGTTGATTAGAGAAGTTGTGGATGCCCCATCTCTGGAAGTGTTCCAGGTCAGGTTGGAGGAGGCTTTGAGCACCCTGCTGTAGTGTCTCTGCCCATGGCCAGGGGACTGGAACTAGATGTTCCTTCCAATCCAAACCATGTTTTTATTCTATAACTTAGTCTTGCCACTCTTTGGAGCTCTTGTTCTTAAATCTGCCTGTAAGGAAATACACGCTTTTGTACAGAAGTACGAAATTATTATCACCAGAGCATGGCCTGAATTGTTTGAGGAAATGTTTTCATGTGAGCTTTTCATGCAAAGTTTTCTGAGAAGCTGGTTTCACATGATGTGATGATTCTGGCTAAAGGGTTACTTCATGTGCCTACTGCTCACTTCTGCCCGACACCAGCATTTAGTCTGTCACTTGGTTTGGCAAAACACTCCATAGAGCCTGCCTTCTACAGGAACCAGCTCTGTTTAATAATAAGCCACCCTTAGAGATCAAGGTCTACAGATGGCTTAGCTGTTGAATGTTGACCTTGTATAATAAACCAGTGATGCCTCTAGACATATTGTACTATGCAGGCTGGCATTAGAAGATTTAAAGCTTTATACAGGAATTAACATGGGTTTTCTTTACACTCTAATTTTAGGAATTGGATATCTTCATGGTTTACAGCTTTTTCTAGAGAATAGTCTACAGCTTTTTCCTGTTACTTCTTGAATCTCATCCCTCCCTCTAAGTAAAATGTCATTTTTTTCTATATATAGAATTCAAAGGACAATTCATAAAAGCTGTCTCTGTGACTTCATTTTATGTAATCCAGATAATTCAAATAGACAAATTTGATGTTAGAATACTAAAGTTGTGTTGCTGACACCATGAGCCAATAACAGAGGACTGATTATGTTGTCAAAAGACTGGCATTATGTTTTTCATGATCAAATACTGAGAGTAAAGTCTGAATTAAATATGAGAAAAAGAAGTAAACTTTTTAAACACGCACTTGTATAATAGGACTATCAAATCTTTATTGTCAGAAGTCGGGACATAAAATGAAAATAGAAATTCTGATTCAAATGGTTTGGTTGGATTGGTTTAGTATTCAGTCTTGCCTAACCATTCTTGTGGAATTGTCTTTATTTTCTCAATAGAATAGGATAACATATCACTTCTCTTATGTTCTGCCTCTTTTAATCTATGGGATGAAAAAGTAAGGAGCAAATTGGTTTTGGAATATTGTTGACTATTATTCTGAAATTTTATGAAGAAATGGAGAACAAATGATAATGTTTCTTTTCACATTCTCTCGCCTCTACTCCCAGCAGAGTAAAATAAAATATCATGTCTTGAAAGTCTAACACTCTCATGAAAAAGTTAAATTACTAAATTATATCTATTTTTGCTCTGTGGGGAAAAAAGCTATGATGGCTTCTCAGCAAATTATATCTCTCTAGAGCTGATTTTCTTACTAAACTTTTTGTCAGTTTAATACAAAAAAAAAAAAAAAAACCAGAAAAGAAGAGGAAGACAACAATCCATACCCTATTAAAATTTAATGTAAGAGTTATGATTATTCATAATAATGGAATAATTTCAGCTGCTGACTTGTGAATATCATTGCAATTATCCATCTTTGCCCTACCATCTGTACGTGGGCACATTTTTGAATGTGTGGTAACCCAAGAAACAACTGAATTTGGTGCTTAGTTTTATGATTTACTTAACAGGGTAGTGGTTGGTCAAAGTTTGGACTGATGATTGCGAAAGTCTATTACCATCTATATGATTCTGTGGTTCAATAATTGGCTAGGAAAGACAAATGTACAGTCTAGTATCATTTTAAACACAGTGGCTTTAATGTCTGGAAAGAGAGGACTGTCCTTCTCACTTGGGTAGCCTGCTCTGGAGTTGCTCCAGAGCAGGTGCAGATTGTAGCCCTATTTAACCTATTCACAAGTTGCAGAACTTCTAAAGTTCCCCAAAACTTGTGGTTATATAGAAATATCTTAAATGTGTTCACCACACAGAGAAGGAGATTGTATTTCTCCCTCCCCACTCCCTGTATTTTTTGTGAGTATTTGGGAACTGTGAAGATGAAAGGGTGTGTGCACTGCTTTAAACAACTCTATTTTGGTAAGATGCTATAAGTGAAATGGATACAGGTGTGTTAGATGTATCACAAGTCTCAGGGAAACCAAGTGGCAACTGTTTTGCCAGACTTTTTCTACTTTCTGCTCTTGTATCTCCCGTACTTTATGAGCTCTTTTAACAAAGACCAGAAATTCTCTTTCATTTTAGAATTTGCAGTGTGCTATCTAGAATCTGACCTGATGGTCAGATCTCTGTAATGTCTTTCCATACACAACGCATAGGAACTTTTTTCTTGTAGCAACTTTTGTGAGTTAGGAATGTAGGTGTATCCCTTGCACAGCTATATGCCAGGGCAGCCAGTGTCACTGAATCTGCACCTTTCTTACTCCCAGATTCTTTTCTGGAGTCAAAGGACAAATATCATCCAAGTCATCTTGCTCTTTGAGGATAACTTTGAAAGATTTAATTAAACAGCTCTGAAGTGGAAAGGGAAAAAGGAATTTCTCAAAAATCAGTAGGTTTGTGAAATCCAAGGCAATTTAACATAAGAGTGAGCAATGAGTTAGGATAATGAAAGTCATAGAATCTCATTGAACCATACTGTGACTACTTGCACCTTTTAAGACAAGCTGTGTTACAAATCCTTGACATTCTACTGTGGTCTGTAGTATTAATAAAAAATCCTTGCCTGATTCTAATTTGCAAAGATTAGTCTCTAGGACATGCAAAAAATGCATAAACCTAGGGAGTATAATTTTACATTTGGAACAGAAATAAATGTGTTTAAGAAGTAAGATGTGTTATAGGATATATTTTTCTGTCTATATTTTTCTGCAACTTTTTAATAATTTAAGATCCCTTAAGGGAAAGAGAGGAATTGTCAGAGACTGAAATATTGTAATTTATGACTTAAACATTTTCTTGAAGGACTTTTAAAACTATGTTACAAAAGCTGCAGAGAAGACTACCGAACTCTGAATGGGGCCCTGACTGAGGCCTAACACTGCTCACTGATGAAGATAAGATAAAGTGACAACTCAGGGCTGGGGACATTCACTGAGCACAAGCTTAACACCTCCAAGGTGGAGACCACAGCCCCAGGGCTATCAGCTGCCAGGCTCGAACAGACCCTTGCACCAAGGGGTGGAGGGAGGAGAGGCTCTGGGTATCTTGGAAAAGCCTCTGGTCAGAGGCGCAGTGACCGCCCATCCTCCACTGTGCAGAGGAGCCCAGTGTATCCACAGCAGGAGGGGGTGACATGGCCCATCACAGGGCCTCCCTCAAAGGGGTCCCCAGACCCTGCACCAGAGCCCCAGAGATGATACAACAGACCCTCAGTGTTGCAAGGGACAGTGTCAAGCTGGCCCCTGCAAGGGGAGACACGTGGGCATTCCCACCTGGCCCAAAGTGTGTATTAACCCACAGGATTCTGCACTCTTTGGCGTGTGGTGGCGTGTGGTGTGGCAGCGTGTGGCGGTGCGGCCACAGTGTCAATGGGGGACCCTCACCACCCGCAGACCAGATGGAGGGGAGCAATGAGACATCACTGGGACCCTCAGATGGCTGGTATGCTTCCACTTAACCCCGTCACCTCTCCCTGTCCCACCAACACCCCATGCACACTTCTTTCTCTACTTCTTTTTCTTTTTTCTTCCCTTCTCGTTGCCTCTTTTACTATTAAATAAAATACATCAATTTTTTGGCATCAACATCTAACCTTGTTTGGTTTTAATCTCGTTTCTGGGAATATTTTGAACCCTCTGAGTTCTTCCCGGTTTATGCACAGAGACTTAGCTTTCTTTGCATTTCTGGGTTTAAACGAGATTGTAACACATATTTATCTAAACCTACTGTTAAATAGGTTAAGAAATATATTAGTCACTTATCAGAGCAATGTAAATGAGATTGACTTTCCTTTTTCCCAAGAGAATTGTGCTGTGATCCATGATTCTTGTATAACCTCTGTTTATGTTTCACTGCCTCCAGGCATTAAATATGGGCTTAATAGAGTTTGTGGTAGGCAGAATGACTAATTAGTTGAGCTTCTGACCTGTTCTGCTCTGGAAAGATTTAGTATCTATTGACATGGGTGCACCCACCCCTGTGTTTTGACAATTGATCATCCTTTGGCAGCCACTGGCTGACGCAAGCACTACTGTAATTGTAAAAATTATGTAATTTTATGTTCTGAAATTATGCATCAATGAAGAACTGAACTAAATGCATATCTGTCAAAGAGTCTTGGGATGCAAGGTTGTCCTTCATTTGGGCTACAATTCTCTATATGCTAATATTACCCAAAACCATCTTCTCCATTTGTCACACAACCAGGACAGGCATACTCCCCCTCTCCCCTCCTGCCCCACCTTTATATTTCTCTTCTTTATTAATGATGAGTTTTGAGGGGTTTGTCTTTTATCACGGGTCTCATCCATCTGAGGTGTCTGCAAACAGAGTGAAATGAACACCATCTGTGGATTTTCATAAGTTTTGGAAAAAAACCTGCCTTATCTCACTTCTTTTAAGGAAAAAAAAAAGCCCCACCTAGTTAAAAATTTAAAATTTCTATATGTTTTTTTAAAAAAGTTGTCTTTATTTCTTTGTATTGCTACATTACTGTCAACATCAAACTGGCCATGCCAGGTTGTTGCTGTAGGGTTGTCCATGACTAGCGGATTGTGTGGAACAGTGTATTACAGGAATTTTTGAAAGGTCTGTTAAGTTTACAAAAAAACATCATTTCAATGCAAAAAATGTTCAAGGAGATGAGTGATTTTACTCCTGTGTCTGTCTCCTTGACTCATGATTTTTTTTTTTTTTTGGTTAGAAAAAGGGCTATTGGAAAAGAGGAAACTTTCATGTCATGTAAGACATATATGCTTTGGAGGAAAGTATGCTGTCTCTCTTACAGTATATGAAGGATTGTCTTTGACATTGTTTTCAATAAGGGATAGCTACAATTCCTCAAGGAGTTACTGAACATAGTGTACATGCTTCCAGAACATTATTAGAACAAAAAAAAAAAAAAAAAAAAAAAAAGCAGGGGGCAAAAGTTTTACAAATCCTCTTCTAATGAAGTCAGAGACAAATGGAGCAATGTTTTTTTTGTCCTTTTGTGAGCCTTGAAGGAGCATTCCACAAAATAAATGGATCATTGGCAATGTGTGATCCTTTTTTTTTTTTCTTTTTTTGCCTAATTGACGTACTTTCATACATTTTAGATAGCACTTGTGTAATAAATCCTGAATATACTCCTTCTGTAACTGCTACCAGTGACTGTATTCTATATTCTAGAGGTCAGGCCTGTCATTCATACAGAGCCAGACAGGCTGGAAGAATGGGCTGTCAGGACCTTGGGAAATTCATCAAGGTTGAAGATAAAGTCCTGTATCTGGGAAGAAATAATCACTTGCACCAATGCAGTCTAGAGACTGACTGGCTGAGGAACAGCTGAAAAGAATCTGGGAATCTGGGTAGACAGCAAGCTGCACAGCTTTGTAGGTGATGAGAGAGCACACCATGGGAGGATAAGATTTCAGTACATACATTGAAACAAGGGAGATTATGTCGGGATATAAAGAAAGTCTTTTTCAACATAAAGAAAGTGACACAGTGAAAGAAACTTCCCAGAGACACTGTATTCTCCCCATCCTTGGAGGTTTTCAGGGCCAAACTGAATAAAGCCTTGAATAACATGGTCTAATCTCATAGTTGACCCTGCTATGAGCAGGAAGTTGGATTTGAGACTTCAGGAGTATCTTCCAAGCTGTTTTCCTGTGATTCTATTTTAAATATCAATAAGTTCCCAGATACTAATACACTGGATAATATACCCTTTGTTTTCACTTTTGTTATTAATGTTCTTGTTCTGTTAGACAAAATATATTGCAATAAACAATACTAACACTTGTCTGTCGAGTGTCTAGCAGTTACTCAAGATAGGCAGTGATCAGTTCATGAGGACTTTATGGTCTTTGGATAGTTTTGCAAAGCTTTGTATATTCTTTCCTAGCAAGAAGAATAAAAGAAGTTGTTAAAAGTCTTTCTTTATCTTTTGCTACTATTTTAAGAACTTAGATATGTTTCAGTATTCTTGAAGATATACAGCTGAAGATTTGGTGCTTGTTTGATAGTCTTGTGAAGACTTTATTGATGCATTTCACACAGTGAAAAATAGAAGCAAGAAAGTATAACGTGCAAGTAACAATTTAAAATGAATAGAATAAAATGAAAGACTGGTGTCTTCTGTGATCCAATATTTATGCACACATTTCAAATACGGAGAATTGTTTTCCACTCTTTGTGCATTTACTTTTCTCAGCACTTCTTTTATTATTTTTGGCACTTCTTTGCTCTCACATGCTTTTATTTCATATTTTGGTACAGAGTTCAGATGAAAGGAATGGCCTCAGTGACTGACGTGAATATGGGCCAAAAAATATTTTTCCAGTAGTCCGAAGTTGGTGGCTTCTCCTGAACAGAACACATGAGTTATTTTAATAAGAAAATCTTTGCTTTAATAGTTTCAGTTCCAAAAAGTTTCAGAAGTAGGCTTGGACAAATTTATTTTAAAATTATAGAGAAAATTATAAGACAATTTCTTAATGCAAATAACATTTCAAAATCATAGAATCACAGAACAGTTTGCAGTTGGAAGGGACCTTAAAGATCATTTGTTTCCAACTCTGCTGCCATGAGCAGGGACACCTTGCACGAGACAAGGTTGTTCCAACCTGGCCTTGAACACTTCCAGGATGCGGCATCCACTTCTCGGAGCAACCCGTGCCTCACCACCCTGACATGAAGAACTTAGTCCTCATATCTAATCTAAACTTATCCTCTTGAAGTTTAAAACCATTACCCCTTGTCTTATCAGTTCTAGAACTGTCTAAAATTTATTTCAGAAAATGATGTTGCTCTACTGAAGTACAAGTTTTGTCCCTTTACTTTAGATTTGTAATGAAAGTGACTCCATTGTAGAAAAGGCAGAAATACGTCCTTTAGACATGATTTCTGCCAGTGTAGCAAACAGCCATTGGAAGAACATCTGAATTTCAGACAATCTGTTTGAAAATTGTCTGGACTCATTTAGTCTGTGCGAATAGGACTTTTCATTAAAAATAAAAGTTCACTGGAATTTTTTGTGTTATGATGTGAGTAATCTTTAACAGATTGACATCTGTCCACTTCCTGATTTAGCAGGTTCTACTTTCTGGGAATTTTCTTAAAGCTGAAATAATGATGACGTTATCTGTCTGTTTTTCTTCCCCCCTTGTTACACCTGTTCTTTTCATTACATCTCTGTTCTTTTAGTTTGTATATATGTATGTAAGAGTTTTGCCTAACAGAGTCTGCAGTAATTTCTTACTTACTCTTCTGGGTTTTGTATCAGGGTTTTAGGTCCAAAAGTTTTTTTAAGCCAGACCATTAAGCTCTGAAATTTATGTTTCCTTTTAGCATACTAAGTATACTTAGTGGAAGGGAATCTTGTAATGAAACAGAAACAGTTTCAAGGGATTTGGTTTGGGAATCTCAGAGGAAGGACAGAGATTTTGAATGCTTAGGTGAAATATTTTCTTATTTCCAAAATAATTTATTTATATTTCATTATTTCCATAGTATAAGAAAATAACTGTTGTAAGAAAACTAGTTTAGTTAAGGAATGGTATATTAATCTTCTATAACTTCCAAACAGACTTGTTGGTTGAGATACGTCATTTCTCTTAATTCCTAATAAAATATTTCTATTGAATAAAATACTTATATTGGTTCCTCTTGAATTACAATCCCTGTTTCAATGAAAGGTTGGTCTAAGGATGCTGAAGCCCTGGAAGGCTCTGCACCATTTACTTGAGTCCTTTACTATAGCAGGAGGCACAAAAAATGTCCAGCTAGAATGGATTTATGGATATTTCAAAAATCCCAAGACTTTCCCATAAACTTTTGACTTTACTATCACCCTGCCCCAAGCCACAAGTATTGTAAGTGTCAGGAAGAAACCAGAGAGTCCTCACAGAAAGTATTTTGGTTCCCTGGAAGCTATTTCTTTATAGAAAACCCCAGAGGACCCAAGGGAGCAGGCTATATGTTATTTTAGAGTATTTAATAAGTCACATGAGTGAAATATTTCTGCCAGATGCTGAGTGATGTTATTTTAAAGTCATACCTGAGTAAAAAAATCTCAACTTTGTTTCCAAGAATTTAAAGTTACTGGGCCTACCAGTAAGCATAATGTCCTCTGGCATTCATTCACTCACTGGTAGAAAATGAAAAGCTATGCAGATCAGCAGTAATCCAGAGATAAAATAGGCATTAAAAGAAGTAAATGTCCCTTTTTTGTTCTTCCTTGGACATTAGAGAAAGCTTGAGGTATGAGATTAATTCACTGTGTAACTTTTAGTGCTAGCAGTTATTGATTGAATGCTCTGTTTTCCCTGTTTACATAGTATCACAACCCCCAAAATTTCTACCACAGAGTAGATTTATATTTCTCATGTAACTTCTTTGCTCTCACAGTTCAGTGCTGGAAAGATTCACTTCTCCTTGGAACAGAGTAAATTGAGGTTTATCTCTTGTTAAAGTCAAGTGACTAGTATCCACATCACAAGGACGTTTATTTAAGGACTTAGAATGGTAGCTGAACTGTTGAAAAATACTTCTTGTTTGTTAGTAACCCACACTTTCCCACAATATGAGGTTTTTGTTAATGCTTCTGACATTTTGGTCTTAGTTCCATCCTTTGCCCACATTTATCCTTTCTCTCTGACTTTTCCAAACTTTGAGTCCCTTTTTCTACTCTTATTTTAATTGGGCCTCATCTGTTTCTTCATGCTGTCAGTTCTGAAATGTACACCCACCTTTATCTGATGCTGCTCTTTATAGATGTTTTCAGCCTTATCTTCTGTGCCTGATAAGGCAGTGAACAATAACTAATTCCTCTTCCAGTGTAAGCTTTCTTGCAAGTATTATTTCTGGGATCTTCAGACATATTACGGAAGGGAAAATTACACCTTGGCTTTCCCTTTCATATTTAATAATAGATTTCAGAAAGTGATTCTCAGAATGAGTCTAAAATTTCCACTGCATTAATGAAAAAGAAATAGCACTTACTAAAATGTAGTACTCCCTGTGAACAACAGGACCTAAGGTCCTCTGAGTCTTTACCAAGTAAACCTTCCATCAATGTAAAATTTTTAAGAAATGAAGGGTGTCGCATATTCTTATTCTTGTTATTACTAAAATAGGATAGTATTTTTTGCAGGTTACTAAACCACTGTAAATCCACACATTTATCATCATTAAAGATATTGTGGTTTGCTTGGGCTTGCTACACTTTATTTAATTGAGGTAGCCCAATTTTTCTCTTTACTTCAGAGACATTAATAACCTGAATAACTTTGCTCTTTAGCTAAACATTTTTCAGAACTCAGGAGTTGGAAGTGTCAGCATTTGGCTTTATACATGTAAAAATCCTCAGAATCAAAGAGGGGTGAAAATCCCTCGACAAACCAAACATATGTGATATTTTTGGTGGTGATCTCCTTGTAAAAACCAGGCTGTGAGTAGCCAAAGTGATAGAATTTTTTTTTTTTCCTTTTGAGTCTGGTCCTGTGGGTCAAACTGGAAAGTGTTAATGGCACATTTTTGGAAGGCTCCATTACCACCATCTCTTTCTTGCCCTTGCTGTGCCAAGGAGCTGTCAGATTAGCCACTTTCATAACCAGTAAAACTAATACATATCACTGTAAATATACTACGAAGAATAGCAACACTCTTCTCTCAGACAGTGTTCATGGTGAGCTACATCAACAGTTTAAATACAGGTGCTGTAATAAATACAAAAAGTTGAATAAACTTCTGTAAAGAATTTCTTTTCTATGGTGCTGTCTGTAGACAGCAAATTAATAACAAAATTCTAACTAAAAGCTTATGGCAAAGGACTTCAAGGCATTATTTAAAAAATAGCTTTAGGTTCCTAAATTAATGTCTAACAGAGCTCAACAGTGCTGAATCATAAATTACTTCACCTCAGTGGAGGAGTTTGGCTTTGGTCCTGTGATTCCAAAGAAGGGTTTGTAAGTCTTCATTAAGAGTGTTGGGGAAAAGGGGTTGCCAGAAGACGTGGTTGCAAAGCTTGCCTTTGGCAGAGGCCAGCCCAAGAGGCTCCTTCCCCAGTGCCTGTTTCCATCACAGCTCCATACAGGGCTGTGTGGACTGCCTTGGGTTGCAGCATTGCAGGAGCACCAAGCAGGCCCTGGAGGTGGGAACTTCATCAGCTAACTGTGCCACCAAAAAAAAACCAAAAACCCTTGCTGAGTGGAGTTACTGCCTCTATCTGAGAGCTGTGAAAGACAAAAAGGAGTCCAAGGTGGACTGCTTCAGTTATTAGTCTGTAAATACTATTAAGGGTAGTATAAAATCCCACCATGTTACAAGCCTGAAGAGCTTGTGTTGACCTGGGGGGAGAGGAACCTCTCACTCAGATTGGGTGTCGTGGGCAAGGGCTCTGGACATGAGTGGATAGGCCAGGTCTGAGGGAAGCACATCGTCAACGTTACCTTAGATACCAAGGAAAGCTTTTCAATCAAGCAGATGCTGAAAGTTTAGGAGACTCTGGTGATCTCATTGGAAGTTTGAATCTGTGTCTGATTGAAAAGAGAAAGTGTTCATAGACGCTGCACTGTGGTAGCCTGAATATTTGGTAAAGTGCTGGTGATGGGCTGCTACTTCCTTCAAATATGCTCACAAAACCTGGGCAGCTGTGATATCACTGTCTGCTCTGATTAGGAAATAGATGTTAAGTTCACCTTTTTTTTTTCTAGAATTTTTTTATTGAGTGTTTTTGTGTGATTCGTTCTTCTTTTGTTCTGTGAGGGAGAGGGTGTCCTGGAGTTCCTAGGGGCATGGTCACTTTTATAGACATTCAATGTGCCTTCCATCTGGACTAGCAAACAAGATATTTCAGCTACTTCTGGAGAAAAAAGAGATTGATACAAAGTAGAGAGTTGGGATAAGTCACAGAAAGCAGATAATAATTTTCTTTTTCAAATCCTTAGTAGAGCATACCATGTATGTACAAACATGATGTACAAAATGCACAAAACCAAAAAATACTCAAAAGTATTTGTCAAGCAAATCCATTTTGTAGAATTGCTCTTCTTCTCTTTTTTTTTTTTAAATTCAAATTTTATCCAGTATGATAATATTCCTATTAAAGCAGCCAGGCCTGTGCAAAAAGATTTGTTGTCACCCGGGGATTTCCCCGCCTTGTGTAAAGCTGAACCCTTCCTTTACTGTTTTTTTTCTTCCTGTCACTTGATATGGAATTAGTTAGAAATTCATCTCTATTAGTTTCAAAATCTGTTTCTTTCCACTTCCCTGAATTTTATTCTGATTGTATTCAGTGACTTGATGTACATTTTACTTCTGTACAGGAATATGCCATGACTCAAAACCTCATATTTCTTCATGTGACTCATCCTCTTGTGTAACATCTCTATTGATATTTTCTCTGAATGCTTTTGCATTTTTCAGAGAATGCTTTGTGAGCTTAAATGCCAATGATTTCCCGATAAAATCACGTCTGAACTTCATATATTCTTCAAGAATTTATCGCTGTTCCTGATAGAAAAGCTGCAAAAATAACACCTGTTTAACCCTTTCAATAAGACTGTATTGCTTGGATTTGTGAATTTTTCTTTAATGACAAAAAACCCCATGAATTGTAATAAAATATGATAATTGTTATTATGGTCAAAATTCCAAACTAATTCCAAAGTAAAGTGTGAAAGCATCTGCACTTTTTGTGGGCAGACTTATTTACAATTTTTCAAAGTTAAATCAATCGTATTGAGTTTTCTTACTGACATGCTCTGATTTTTCCATTTTGCTCACACTCTGTATTCAGAATTAATTTTCAAGAGATAGTGTTTTGTCCCACCACAAAATTTCTGAGCTGCTTTGTTGAAGGAAGCAAGAATGATAAAGAGCCTTTGAACTGATCCCAGAGAGCTTTTCAGTACGTTTGCTGTATGTATGTCTTGACACAGTGTGGCAACTGTGTAATAAATTTGATGGTCATAAATATTTGTTTTACTTGTCTGCACTGTAATCCCTAATTAATCTGTGACAGGATTTCTTCACAAATGCAACACCAAAGTGCTATAAAAATATTATCTCTCTTCTGAATGAGAGGTAAGCTGGTAAGAAAATAGAGCTCATTCAGCCATATGCATCTCTGGAAGTCAAAAGTGGCAAAATTAGAAATAAATAAGGTGTTTTCTTGTTAGACTGGTAAAGCAGTGCTCGTTTGAATCATGAATTAATGAACTATTTTTCCATAATACTGGATCAAGAGACCTTGCTTTGCTTAGATAAGCAATTAGATAAGCACTTTAAGCTTCAGAATAATGAAGTTACCTGTCATGACCACAAATAGATGCATGTGGTCCTTTAAATATACATTACATCTCCTTAAGTCATTTCAATTTAGGTATGTCCCTGTTCTTAGGATTTATTGAAGGCAAGTTACTATAGCATAGTAATATGCTATATAGAATTATATAGTAATATGCTAATACAGAATTGCAGGTAAAATTCTAATGTTTACATGAGATGAAATGACCAGAAGTGGCACAGCAGAAAAATGAAGAGTTCTGTGGGTGACTGTGGTCAGTCTGGATTTCAATGACAGAATGAGGTCATGAGATTTCCACAGCATGCCAGGTTTTTTCTGCTGGTCTTTATCAGTACTTTAATTAGACATATGTTCAGGTGAGCAAATCCTAGGTACTTTCACTGTGAACAATACTAAACTTGATTCACTTCCTTCTGACTGATATGAACACAAAACAGATGAGTTTTTAAATTTACTGCTACACTGATGATGCATCAGCTGCTTTTTTTTTTTTTTCTACTAACTTTTGTGGAGCTTTCACTAAGTTTCAGGGCACTTAAGGGGTTTTTTTTGTTTATTTCTTTTAAAGACTTTTTTCCTTTATAAATTTTTTTATTTTCTTGGGGTTGTTTGGGTTTTTTTTGTTTGTTTCTTTTTAGCTTTTACAGCCCTTCATGTAACACCTTAAGTGTTAGCTCTACTCTATTTAATTGGAATGACAAACAATAGAAAGTTAATTAACAAAAAAAAGTCCACCAGAGGGCAAGTTAGTAGAATGGTAAAGAAGCCATGATTTACACTATTTGCACAAGTTTCTTTATAAAGCAATTGCTCTTCATTATAATAATGCCAGGAGAGCAAATAGAAAAAAAAAATGTGTTGCATTAGCAAACAATTAATGAGCATTTGTAGCTGAATGGAACCCAATTTTATGTATTATTTCATTAAAAGTTTACAAGATCCATGAAACCAGAGAATAAATAAAAGTAATGATTTCAAGGTAATGGTCTCCTAGGGGCATGAATATTGAACAAGTACGTTAGTCTTGCCTACTCGCTTAATCCTTAAAACCAGGGGCTTTTTATACCTTAATTTTTCTACTCTTTCACTGAAAGATCAAAGTGTGCTATTAGATAAAAGAGAAACAGGCACAGGTATTTCAAATTTATCGTTAGTGCTATATTCTTTATTGAGGCTCAACAAGAGCTCCCTTTTTCTGTTAAATCCCCCCCAACTTAAATCCTTTTTTCCATTGTGAAGGATAGCTCTTTGTGTCCTTGAAGAAAGTAGCAAGTCTTTTGTAGAGGTTGACAACTTCTGAAAGAGTGATCAGCATTTTCTTGGCTGTGTCTCAAACTACACTTTTTATTTGGCAGTTTTCCATAAAGGCTGCACCTTCAGTCTTGGTGCTTGCAAGTGACAGGAAGGTTTGTCATCCTCTTCATCATTGTTTCACATACTTTGCATTCCTAGGCAGAGCTAGTTAGCAGCTTCTTCATTTCAGCAGCCAGAAAGGATTGATAATGTTGATAGTTCCAACACAATACTGCTTTTTTGGTTCCTTACATCATGAAAATGTCATGTAACTAATGGGTACAGAGACTGTCTGCAAGGACAGCTGGAGCTTGTGTAAAGAAATGTTCATATGAGGATATTGGGAATTTCAGGGTGTTCCTCAAATTCAACAGTCTACATATGTACAGAAGCAGCCACTGATGCCCATTTTCTTGTGTCCTTTTATTCCTGGTTGCCTGCCTGTATTCATCTGTTGGTTCTTGTGTCATGTTTAGATTCTAAAAGTTATGGGAACAAAACTGCCTCAGTTGTGTGTTGCTGTGGGGCCTAGTACAAAGGAGTGCTCATTCTTGACTGAACTTAGAAACAAGAACTACGAGAAAATAATTGTCAGGTTTCTAGTAAACCTCTGAAAATTCCATTATGGCTACTGCTTTACTGTTGGGGTCTCCCCCCCCTGCCATGTAGCCCTGGGAGAGGGGCCCTGGGGGGAGACACGGGGTTTCCCTGCCCCTGGTCAGCCTCGTTCTCCATTGGTTGTTTTGTGTTCCCCTGCGCGGGCAAGGACCCTTGGGTCCCGTGATCAGTTCCTCTGCAGAGCTCCGGCCATGCAGCTGGAGAAATAAACATCTCTGAAACATCTATCAAGAATCGGTCCATATATATTTCTTTTCCACGGGCCTCGTTGATTGATACGCGTGTTGCAGTATTCTGCACTGTAACAACTGGTGGAGGAATGCGGGCAAGACACCGATCCCTAAGGACAGAAAATTCGTGAGTAAAAACCACTCTAGATCTCTCTCTTCTCACCTTGGTTTGGATATTCTCTCTGGACTATGGAAGAATCGTGGGAAATGTGGCTCTCTGAGCCACAGAAAGAAATGTATCTAGAAGTTAAAGGAATCCTTGAACAACAAAACAAGAAAGTATTTGTTCTGGGAGATCTAGAACATTTTTTAACCAGCTTTTCAAGAATTTCTTTTATATTTCTCGAGACTTACTTTTTGATGTTGATCCTCCTGGAACTATTCATGGGTGTTTTTGGTCTGAGATCTTGTGTGAGATAAAGGATCAAACAGAACATGCACTAATGATAGAACCTCTCCGTGCATCCCTTGTAATCAGCGAAGCTCTTCAGGAGCATTTGTATGGTCCCATTACCCCTAAAGCAGAGGATGGCTGTAATCCTGTGGCTGAGACCACGCGGCGGCCATCCCAGGAGCGCGTGACTGCAGCCGTGCCAGCGGAGGTGCCTGTGCTGGATGCGCCCGGCCCCCTTGGGAGAGCGC
>NW_008237222.1:2425886-2439482 GCF_000691975.1 Corvus brachyrhynchos | reverse complement strand
TAGACAATATCTCCATTATAAGCCCCCCCTACAGTCTCCCTTTCCTAATCCCACCTTTCCCTTTCACCCTATGTCCTATTACCCCCAGTGTATTCCAAATCCGTTTTTTCACCCATGGTTTCCCTCACAAAACCATGCCTTTGCCAATTGTTTCCCCAAAAATCCCTTTCCAATGCCGAGTGGGGGATGAAGAGGGGGAGGGAAGAAATTAACTATTTTTGTTTAGTGTTCCAACAGGTACAAATAGAAGAAACCCTCTCCTGCCTCAGTTTCCCCACAAAGCATGCTCAGAGAGTTCTGTCTCCCTTCTATCAGCCTTAAGATGCTCCAGAGAATCTGTTTGGACATTTAAAGACTCAGGAGGGTGGCTTGTTTTGTTTTGAAACTGTCCTTGTTATCTCATGTTTATCCAGTTGTTTTCAATGTTAAGTTTTAAATCTCTTATTGTTAAAAATAAACGGGTGAAATTTTGGGGTCCCTCCCCCCGCCATGTGGCCCTGAGAGAGGGGCCCTGGGGGGGAGACACAGGGTTTCCCTGCCCCTGGTCAGCCTCGTTCTCCATTGGTTGTTTTGTGTTCCCCTGCGCGGGCAAGGACCCTTGGGTCCTGTGATTGCCTCAGTTCCTCGACAGAGCCGCGGCCATGCGGCTGGAGAAATAAACATCTCTCTGAAACATCTATCAAGAATCGGTCCATATATATTTCTTTTCCACGGGCCTCGTTGATTGATACGTGTGTTGCAGTATTCCGCACTGTAACACTTTACCATTCCCATTTCTAAGTACACCCAACATGACCTAAGTTTTTTTTTTTTCAAATAGGCTATAAACTGTCCCTTTCTTTATCACTTTTATCAAAGTTTCACTAGGATTTGATAAAAATTGTTTTAATCAGTGTGAGTGTGGTCAGAACAAGGGTTCAGGTGGAATACTCTGAACATATGAGTGTTATTTGTGACCTTCCACCCTTAGATGTCTTGCACATCTGTGAAATGAACACATACACAATTACTGGATTACTGAACAATGGGTTGCTACTCAAGCACTTTCTAGGCTGAGCAGTCATCTGAAAGGAAGTTTGAACAAGGGATATGGAAGATCTGGACAATCCTTTGAATACTCAGAATGGAAATGCCAGTGATGATTGATGGTTAATTCAAATCTAAACCAAATTTCTGGGTTAATTAAATTGAGCTGGAGGCTTTGTGTGGATTTTGTTTATCAAGACAGATCCTTCTGAAGAAGATTTAATAAATTAAAAACATAAAAGGAAACTAACAGGAAGGTGATGAACTTCCCAAAACCACAAAGACTGCCTTTAATATTATTTTGAATTGGGGAATCACCTTATACATACTGATTCATTCTATATGATCTGGTTTGCACTTAATTTTTAGTTTAGTAGTTGGATGAATTTGAATGGGCAGCTCTTTTCCAACTCTCTGATACATCTAGATTTTTATCCAAAGAAAATGAAAGCAAATTGTTTCTGTTTGTATGAAAAAAAAAATAGTTCTTGTAGTAGCTGCAGACAAACTCTGCTCATCTGAAGTGCTGGAACCTTACCAAAATATAGCTTTAATTTTACAGAGTTTAAGAGATTTTTTGCTTGTTATTAGGCATAGAGACTGAGTTCCTTGTGGAGAGGCAGTATTCCTTTGCAAACTTGTCTGATTACTTTTCCCTACTGGAAATGTGACTACCTTGTTACCTGGAAGAAAGTAATGGAATTGGAAAGGCATGAACATGTTAAAATATCTTTGTTTTATCTGAAATTGAAACCCCCTGATATTTCCTGATGAAGCATATGAAAGTATAAAGTAAATTAAAACAGAGACCAACTTGGACAAGTATCAGACATTCATCATTTGGTGGTTCTTCTTAATGAGGAGCGTCAGTTCTTTCTCCTCTTTCTTTTATCCAATTCAACAGGGCAAACCACAGATCTTTGCAGTAACATACAAAACAATTTCTAACCCCAAAGACTGTGTTGGTTCAAACAGCACTTGTACAAGCACAGTAACAATCTATTGCACTTCTTAAGAGAGTTCATTTTTGGTGTCAGTTATAGCATCATAATGTGCACTGTATTATTGTTCTACTTAGTGAATTGCTGATGTGTATAATGATGCACCTGTTAGTCAAGAAATCCCTCAGAAGCCAAACGGTGCTATTAAATTGACATACTCACACAGAGCCAGAACTGTCAGGATGTTTCCTCTGCATTATGCAATATTTTCTGCTTTATGGCCATTAAAGACAATAATAAAACAGCTGTTGCTGAGTTTTTGTTGTCAAATATCAGTGAAAAGCACTGCGATGATGATAGCAATGTGATGCACAGTGCAATAGCTAAGGATGGGTCAGTGTTTTTATTATCAACCCTGGATTTTTTCTGTGTGTATATATCTTCGTCCTAGGCACGAACTTTCCAGTCAGCAGATAAGTCCTGGAGCAATGAGCAACTTTGGCACTTGCAAAATTTTCAATAAATATAACCATATAACTTGATTTATTTTCTGGAAATAAAGTTTAATGACAAACTGCCAATGAATTTTGCAGCTTTGTGGGTCTACCACTGGTGCTGACAAATGTTTTGACATCTTTGTGTCTCTGATTGTTCTCCTATATTACCATGGAGAAAAGGTGAAGAGAGGGTAGAAAGACATTCAGTATATCTTGCGTCACAACATCATAAAGAAATTATTTAATACATATTTTTCCAAGAACACTTGAACACTAGGGAGCCTTGGAGCCTTTGTCCAAACTCCTGTATATCTCTTGGCCACCTAAGTTTGGAATGAGGCTGCCTGCCATTCTAAGGAAGATATCAGGATCTCTGCCAGCTATTTGGCTCCGGAAACTTTTCCACTGATAGGGCAGGAGGAATAAATGATCCTCTGAGACCTGTTCACTGCACAGGTCCCAGTATATTGGAGGGTGTTCTTCAAGCATCAGAGGTGTGAAAGCCTGGTCTCCACAGATGGCCCAGGAACACTCCTATGGAGAAGAAATGTCAGTAGGAAATATCATGACCTTGAGTGCCATTGTATGGAGCTATGTGGTGTTTATCACCAGCAAAATCTGAGGATTGCAAATATTATTTTAAGATAACCCAAAGAGATAGGAATATATTATTTCTTTACATGAGTACTGGTAGTAACATTTTCTTAGTGTAGCAAACACATAAAAAACTACTGCCCTTCAGAAATGTTTTAGTACTTTCTCCTGCCATTACAGATATGTCATATAGATACATAGTGTATTACAAAAGATTGATGGAAACCAATTATAGTAAGTTCCACTTCAGGGCTCTAGAACAGGACCATGCCTCTCTCTTTAGATCATGAGTCAGCATCCTGATTGGTTTAATGATCACTTCTTAAGATAAAGAACAGGTTATAACTGGAGTAAGAGCAGAGAGCAGAGATGAATAAGGGATTAAATATTTTTTGACATAAATATGACTTTCACTTGTTTTAAAAAAACAAACCAGAGGGGGGGGAAACTGAACTAGATAGACATGAAAGCCCATTGGAGAGATTTTCTAGCTAAACAAAACCAAGATCTATTACCATAACTGTTTAATCTGGCTTCAGATTAGAAAAATAAGGTTTCTGAAATACACAAGAGCCTGCATATAGTCTCATTTGCTCCTTGATTCGGGCAGAGGCATCTTTTGTAATCAGATCGTAACACAGATATAGTAGCAAACATGGCTAATTCACCTGACTGACAGTATCTGTGACAAGTTAATCCATGACACTTAATCCAGATTATATTTTAACATTTACAAGGAGAAGAGGGTAAGAGCACAACATGAGTTGCATTATACATCAGAAAACATGGTGATAATGAGAGATGTGCTGTGTTGTGATTTGTGAAGTTAGCGGAGATGATTGGTGAAGCTGAACAGCCACCGTGATGAGCTCCTCTCTTGAACTATATGTCACAGCTCAGCTGTATAAAACACAGCTTGAAATTAGATTTAATGGTTCAGGGCAAATATTAGAAAGATACCGTTTCAGTGATTGCATTGAACATACTGTAAAATAAGGAAATGGTGCTTAACTTCCAGGGAAAAGAAATTCTGTGTAAATTATTTCAGTTCAACTATACTTTGCATAATGAAGCAGCCAGTTATATATTACGCTGAATCCTCTCCGTACTTCTGTCTCCAAAATAGGTTAGGCACTCACTGGAATATATGAGTTAACATTTGTTTAAATATTGGTGTTGGTCCCTAAATTAGTTGTCAGTGGTGAATAACCTGATTAAATGGTTAGAAAAGTTTGTATCAGGAATTTTTTTGTTAAAACATATATATTAGACTGTCTTTTCTGATTGCCTCAATTTTGCAGCTTTAGATTTCTGAAAACTTCAAGTAGATAATCTAACATTTTCCAGCTCTATTCTCTGCCTGAAGGGCAATGGATAAAATTAATTAGTAAGAGGATATTGCTAGCAACAAAAAACACCCCCCAAACCTAAAGTCTTTTTGTAAACCTTTACCCAAGGATTTATTGACAGAAGATGATGTTATTTGAGAAAACAGCCTCGAACATCATGAACTCAAGAAAATCCTAAAGGCAGAATAAGATGCAAGGAGATATTCTTTGAAGCAGTCAGTGATTCAAGAGATGATGCCCTGAGCAGTGACAGCTGGGCATTTGTAGAAGTTAAGTGTCATCATGACAGGTAGGAAATTCATTTGGTCATCTCTGACCCAGGTTCTGTATTTCTGCAGTAAATGAAAACTTATCCTTCACATGCATGTTTTGCAATATTTGGTGCAGAGGGTGATATTCTTCAATGACAGAGAATTCTTCTTCTATTTTTGCTTTCATTCCAACACTTGTAAATGGATAAAGTTGCTGAATGCACCCTCCTTGCTGCCAACATTTAATTGTGAAAGCGTCATTTTACAGAGTGATCTTTCTTTGCCCTTAGAGGCTTGCTTCCTTTCACTTTGAAGTACCTCTAGCAAGACATGTCCCTTTCAATAGCTTCTGTTCTCATCTGACTCTCAAAATGCTTGGCAACATAATTTTTTTGTCCTCACAGCGTGATATTGCCTTTATATTCCTTTTCAACCTACAGTGAAGTATTTCTTATTCAATAAACAGTTTTCTCAATTTGTTGATACTGTTCAATTCCACCTATTGTGTTCACATAGAATTAAACTCTTGCTTGGAACTGTAATTAATAGCTTATGATTTCTAGTAATAAAAAGGGGGGAAATAAATAAAGTAGTGAGTGAATTAACTGGTTTATAAAACTTGTTAAGCTACATTCATCACATACCATAACAACAGGACAGCAAAAACGGAGCTGATGCCAGAAATGTGGACAAAAGCAAACCTGGACTTCCTTTCAGCCCTGCAATGTAGACCTGGCTTCAGAGTGTGGGATGACATCTAGTCCATCTCCCAGCCTCCCTAAGTTCACCACCTAAAAGCTATAAGGACAATAAATGTTTACCTCCAGAAGCTCTATTACCCTCTCCATTTAGGGTGTGATATAAGCATGGCAAAATATAGACACAGGAACGATCTAAATTAGAGAAAAGTACCACTGTGCCGGGTAAATGTTATCACAGCTCCTTTAAATAGTATAAAAGGACTGTTTTTTATGGCAAGAAATATGGTTACAGCTTAGGGAGGTGCTGCCCACTGTGCACATTTGGTATTTGCAGCTGTAACAGAATTAGACACACTTTGGCAGCCTGTGGGCTGCTCCTAGAAGAAAACTTTCCAATATGAAAATATCCTACTGGTTACTGAGGAATCAGGATGCTCCTTATCAGTGGAGGCAAGATGAATTGAATCTTTGCACCTGTGTAAGAAACAGTGCTGAACTCTGAAAAGAGCGCAGAAAAATGGACCCCAAAATGGGTTTTGCTGCTCCACCTGTGGTCATTTAGCACCCTCTGAAATGAATTTTCTGAGCATGCAAGACATATACATTCTAACTAAATCAGGTAGGAGAAATGGTGAAATGAAAAGAGTATCAGCTTATTGGGGGAATAATGTGTCATTGCAAAGAATATATAAACCACAAAATTACTGAGGCTTCTATCCATGCCAAGACTACATTTTTTTGACTACTGCAAAGAATCACAACTCATTTTAAAAATTTCTTTTACCGTTTAACACAGTATCAATATTTTTATTCTTTCTGGTCTTTCATGTGTTTCATACTTGTTCTTGATTTAGAAACAATGTGTGCATACACCTCCAGAGGGAGAGAACAGTGACAGAGTTGTGATTCTTGACTTTGATTTATGATGTTGATTTGGAAATGTTATTTATGTTTTATGTAATATAATTTGGGAACCTAGGGGTTTATAAGAGAAAATATTTTGATGAACTGTTCTTAGGAATATAATCATGGTGTGTGAATTATAATGTGAAGTCCAAAGACTTATCTCAGATTATACAGAGAGTCAATCTGTTAGGGTGAGAGATCTTCAGAGCTATCACAATAGATGAGATTATAACATGTTGGAGTTTAGTGAATCGTATGCTATTTAATTTAAAATCTGAACTGCCACTTTATTTTTATTTTATGTAAGCTTTACTGGAATTTCAGTAGGTCTTGTAGAAAGTTTTTGCAACTCCATATTATTAATTTTACCTTAGCTTCATGAAAGCATAAAACAAGGGCTAACTGAATCACAGTTTTCTAGAGAATTACCAGTTTACTGCTCTATTGCTGCTAGATGAAGTAGGTAATGGGTCTTGATACAGATATATTCCTGTTGATTTCCAGTCTTTTCTAAAGAGAAGTGAGTGATTCCTTTGATTGATATTATTTGATAATACTATTATAAGAAATCAGAATTATGAATAGAAAATAGACCTGTTGCTTTAGGCAGGTATAGTGCCCGTTAAGAGAAGAGTTAAAGCCAAGTGTAGTGTTTGCTGTGGTTCAGCTGTTTTATGCCGGGGAAGATGATTCCACTTCTGGGCATTGCCTCACCTTTGGGGAAAAGCCATGTGGCTTGCATCAGGCAGATGAGATAATCTGGGGTCCTTCCTCAAATAGCTGTGAGGAATCTTACTGCTTTAAGTCCAGCCTGAGCCAGGCTCATGGTAGCTCCACAAACTGACAGTTTCTTCCATTACCAGCTGAGTATCATTTCCCTTTAGATCTCTCAACTGTTATAAACAAGAAAACCAAAGGCTGGAGGGTAAACTCTATTCAAAAGAGTTGAAATGATAGATGCAGCCAAAAGCAGAATGAGGAACTGAATGCATGAGTTGTTCTATCCTGTTTCTATGCTGATTACATGCTTGATCTGCCTTTTCCTGTTTTGAACTTCCAAAGCAGTTTATTTCTTTCTCTCTGTTTCAAATTTTGTTACATCTTTATCTTTTACAATTGCAGATCAAAAACCTGAATTGTGATTGGGAGATTATAGACTCATCTAAAGTTCCTATCAACCACCAGAAGCTTAGTATTAATAATACTTGTTTAAGTAAGATTTAAATGCAAATCTCATTTCTTACGTAGAAACCTCCTTCTTTGTCACTTAAGAATGATGTTAGGCTGGAAAATTCCTATAAAACTGCCTTGTTGACCTTCTATAAGTAATGGTATTGGGAAATACATCACAGACCTTTGTGAACAGTTCTCCAACTGGTGCTCAGTTGTGTAGTCCTTTGAAAGCTAGAGTTGGAAAGACCTATAGATTCATTTCTTAAGTGCTTTCATGAATTAAGTGACTCCCTCTTATTGCTGATAGCAAAATACGGGTGCCAAATAAGAAAGGTTTCTTCTGAAGAATTCATTCAGTGGAAAGGGTGTCAATGGTTCATTTACAATAAAAAATAGTTACCCTGGAGGCAGCTCCAGAGTTACTAGTTAAGACCTGCATTTGCTTTATACAATGATGCCATTAAATCAAACAATGTGAGAAAGATATATAGAGTAGTATGTGTTAGGCCTCCGGAAAACGAGCTAATGAAAAGAAGACATGTCCATTATGGACAAAGGTAGACAAACAGAAGGCTGTGCAGTGTCCTTATGCTCCAAATACTGAGCTCCAGAGGGTCTAATGTAACATTTTGCTGCATGAGATCTGCAAAATGTTGCTGTTCTATTTGACTTAAATATTTCTGAACAGAGATAGTATGGGATGTTCCAAGAGGTGTTTGATGAAACTGAGCCCAGGCCCCCGTCCTGGTTGTGCCTTGTGGGTTTTTTTGTGTGGCCAGCTGTCTTATGCATGGAAGTTTGACCATTAACCAGAAATAGGCTAGGAAAAAAGGAGAAAGGCTCAAACGTCTCTGTGTGTCATTGTGATGTGGTGTATTAACTCATGTTTGATTCTGGGGACTACGAATTAGATGTGAGTGTGAGTCAGCTAGATCTTGTCAAGATGTTGTAGCCTGGAAGTAATGAAAAACTAGGAATTAGGAAATTGTATTAGAAAGAAGAATGGGAGTCTGAGATGCTTTCATTATTTTTTTTTTTTTTGTCATTATATAAATCACAAGGCTGGGATAGTTTTTGTGTACTTTGCATAGCACTGAAATTGGGAGAGAGTCTAAACTTTTCCCCTTGGTGCTCATGTTGAAGTGCTACCTAAACATGCAGCTCAATATCTGGGTTTTTAAAAGCAAAGATTAGATATCCAGATTTTTAAGGCAGATAAGTTAGATTCTGATTATTAAAACTACTGATAAGCCAAAAGCTCCAGAGCTTGAATTCCATTAGGTGGTACTTAAAAACACACTCAACAAATATAGTAAAGACATAGCTAATTATTTTTACAAGAAAAATGTGACAAAATATTGAGCGGAACATGCAGGTCTACTAAACCCTGCAAGTTAAAGTACTGACCAAACACACTTATAGCTACTTTGATAATAGTTTGTTTATCATACTGTAAAGACAGTGACTAGTTGACCTCATGGCTTGTGCTTTCCTGGCCACAATGTTTACTTCCAAAATCACTTAGGCCTTTATTATAAGCCATTTTCAGGCTCTTTATCAAATGCAAAGTGAAAATTTTAATCTCCATGTGGTTAATTTATATTTTTTCCTGCTTCATAATGAAAGATATGCTTTTTAAGAAGGAAATTTACTTGGAACAAGTTGACTAATACCCCCGTTTTAACCCTTTCAGCATCTAGAATTACACACTCAGCAGGTAAATTCATAGACCTCTAAATTACATTGAGTTGATCCATACATATTTATATATAGCAATTTATATGTCTAGAATGGGCTTACATATTACTTAGTTTAGCAAAAGTGAATCTTTTAAAATGCTGGATCACCCTTTCCAAATTTCCAGTTTTTTTCTGACATATACTACTTCAGAATTGGTTATAAAGGCATCTTATTTTTGTGGCTCCTAGCTACAGACATGACTTCCATAAATTAAAAATCCCCAGCAGGGAAACTGGCTCTGTCTTTGAAAAAAATCTTATTATAATTATTTTCAGTGGGAACCCATTTCAAAAGTCTGTAGCACCAGTTGGAAAGAATTTTGGCCAGAATGGATTTAGAAGTGGAGTGCCAAAGCCTGTTCTTGTGAGATTGCTGTGAAGGACTTTCTGATGCTTTCAGTACAGATGCAAAACTCTTGCAAGTCTAAGGCTTGGATTTTAGGAGTCTAAGGCACCTCCTTGTCTCCTAGTGGGGTCATGTAATGGGGAAAATTTGCCTTGTCCCAATATGTGTATTATGGACATGTCCCAGTCAAAGGTCATGTGACACACGCAAGTTCACAAGTAGGGACAGTCCTGTCCCATACATTCAGTATCCTGGAAGCCATTCTTTGGCTGTTGATTCTGTTCCAAAGAGGAAAGAATTGGGAAAGAGCCAGTGATGTGGAAAACACGGCTTCCAGCACTATTTCAGGGACGTGGAAAGGCTGAGAAAGAAGAAGGAGTAAAAAGAAATTTAACGGAAGTCTTTCCCTTACTGCAGAGCCTAGAAAATCTGTGCAGGACATACCTGCCTATATATATACTTATAAATAACTATATATATAGTTAAATATATCCTCAATACACAATTATTAACAGCTGTCTTTACAATTGCAATGTATATACTGAGTACTCACTGCATTTTGTTCCATTCTGGAGACCATTTTCTTCTTGCTGACTGCCAGCTTCAGGACTCCGATTGCTTTACAGCAGTTGCACACTGCTTTTACTACACCGACAAAAGTGAAGTTTTTATGATTTCCTCTTAGCAGGGTCAGGTTTGGATATGCCTGTATGAAAGGTTAGAGGTATGCCTGTATTAAGTGGGAAAGCTTACCCTTCCTTGTGCTAATAGCCATTATATTAGTCTGTAATAAATGGAAAATTATTCCTGTTGTTAACCTTAAATATTAAAAAACTCATAAACTAGAAAATAAATGTTAGACTAGC
This sequence comes from Corvus brachyrhynchos, assembly GCF_000691975.1. NCBI lineage: Eukaryota > Metazoa > Chordata > Aves > Passeriformes > Corvidae > Corvus > Corvus brachyrhynchos. The sequence continues at coordinate 2,429,093 of NW_008237222.1, read as the reverse complement.
TTAAATAAGAGTACAAATGTTAGTTCTGGTAGTTTTTTTTAAGAGAAAAGGTCAAGAGCTCTTTTTGAGGTCTTATAATACATATGAATTACATTTTTAACATGTTACTGAATGCCCTATGTTAAATTTTGTTTCTTAAAAATTATGTCTGAAGGATTCAGCTAAAGTGGCACTAGTGTAGTGCCACTGTATTGTAATTTCCAATATAGTTGGAAATTTCTGTATTTTGCAGGGAAATTTGCATGACTTACTCAATTTGCCTGTTCTTTTGCACTTTTCTACCCAGTTCTTTCTAAAGTTACAGGATGGGGTAAGAAATGAGTAATTGGCAGATGTCTTTATCAACAGTATTTTGTATGGTATGGATGAGAGTTAAAATATTTGATGAAATAAATCTGGGTAGTGGCACTGTTAGAGATGCTGTCCACACATCAGATCAGGCTATAGATCTGCTCTAATATATCTGCAGATGACTGAAATTTGGAGTTTTTTTTATGGGTAAAAGAAAAAGAACTGTTGTGCAAAAATGTACAGAAACTTAGGTGAACTGGGGTCTGTGGAGACAAACAATGGTTTTCCCTGTATGCACAGTTTTTTCCTAAAAGCTTGGTAAAAAAAAACGTAGACAGTGGAACATCAAAGTCAAGATTTCTTTAAGTGATTGTGTATTTTCTGCTAACATTTTATTTTAAAAGTATATTCAGTAACTTGTCAAAGCTGCCTTCTAGCCTATCAGTTGTGAGACTGTGAACAAGAAGATCATACACAAGAGAAGAGACCTGGCTCCCACTCATGCTACATCCCACAGTGCCCGTAGTCCAGTGCCAGGGTTTCCTAAAGCAGCCTAGTTAGTGGATCCGTCTTGTTCTGCTCCAGTAATACATCTCAAGATTAAAGATAAAACTGTAAGCGTTGACAAGCGTATAGTTTTATCTTTCTGCTGCTTCATGCAATTTGATAAAGAAACTTGGCAAGTCACTCCTCATTCTTCTTAGCTTGGCTTACTGACTTATTTGTGTCAGGCAACCACAGTAGTACTTAGTCTCTGAAAGCAGAAAAGGTTGGATATGGATTATTTTAATAGTTGTTTGCTTGTTTTGTTTTTATGCAAATCATTTATTCTCACTAGCACCTACAAAACCTAGAAGAGATTTATTCCCGCTTTGGGGTTCACTGGTCATATCTGATCACACCTGCACAAGGTATGTGGGACAACTTTAGCAACTTTTAAAATGTACTTCAGTGAAGTAATATTTTTACCTTGTTTAAATTTTACTGCTAGCAGGAAGTTAGATCAGAGTTGTTACTGCCAAGGAGCCAGCTATTGAGTGAATTTTTCATTTCCACATAATCTTATTCATGGTTTGTCTGCTCAAGTAAACATGGCTAACTTTGCTCTCAGCTAACTGAAAACATTCATAAGGTCAAATCTAGTGTAAACAAAAACCTGTGTCCTGAAGCACAGAGAAAACACACAACATTTTTTCAACATGTTTTGACTTCTGATTTTTTCTCACAGCTTTGTGTGGTCTGTATAGGAAAGCCTCATACTGCTGTTGATATTCCTGCTATCAAGTGCAGTTTTAAGCTCCTTTTCCTCACAGGGCTTGCTATTTAGAAGAAAATCTTGGTGCAATGGAGTTTACTAGCTGCCCTTTCCTTCAGACAATTTTACTTTCTTGACAAGTGTGCTGGGAACCCTTTGACCTCATCTTTCACATTCCCTGTTGCACAAATAACACTGAGTTGTGACTATCACACATAACACAGTGGCTGACTTTACCAGTTGCTGAGGCTTCCATAATGCCTTTGAAGCAAAACCAAAAAGCACTGTTACTTGGAATCCTGGAAATTACAAATTTGATTTTCAGCTGTAAAGGCTGGCACAACTTTGCTAAGGCTGATGCCAGGTTACAGCAATTTAGATGCTAAACCTACAGGGGAAGAAAAGAATTTAGAGCTTTACAAACCATCTTAAACATTAAAATATAATTAAGGATAACATAATATAATCTACTTTGTCTTAGAGATGTCTCTATGTTGATGAGATTCAAAAAATGCTCTGTGTTTTTCCTTCTTTTTCTGCATTTAAGCCATAGCACCTCTGTAGTGTTTGTGCTTTTGAACAGATAGAACGACTTGCAACAGATCTAGTTTGAATTTGAGCCATATTTTGGGGAAGGATTGTTTTTTATTGATCTGCACCAATTGCATCTTCCTTTTGAATGCAATTGTATTTCCAGATGGAAAATATTTTAGCGTTGTAGCTACAATATTGAAGTGCTGTAGCTTTTCAGCTACTTCTGAGCTAAGTAAGTGTTATTGAGGTTATATAACCCAGCAGAATTTGTATTCTAGTGCAAATTAGAGTGTGGGATTTCTATTTTCCTCCAGAATTCCACAGAAAAGAAACCCTGAAATAGCTATTAGCCTTGTGAGATGGGTACTAGTCTGACGTGTAAGAAACTGCTCTCCTAATACTCAGGTGCAGATCCTAATGACCTCCTTTTAATAGTGCAAAGCATCTAAAGGGCTTTGAGCCAGAAGGCAGGAGTCTTCATCTGTAGATTGCCTAAATTCTATCACAGGGCTCCAGCACTATCTAATCAAATCTCTAATTCTGCAGCTTTATAGTGACATTCCAATTCCATAGTGAATGCATGAGTTTCAGTCTGATTCTCTTCATCCCAAAACCGACATCCTTCTATATCCATGTTCTATTTCACAACTTCTGCAAAATGTTTCTTTCCAAGAATGCATATGTAAAGGTGTATAGGTCTTGTGTGTGTATCAATATCACTGTAATGACTGTCTGATTTCCTCATAAATTAGAGCATCAAAGAATAATACAGCTGTAAGAAGATTAATAGGAAAACTAACCCTAAGCTGCTTCCTGTATGAGATGAAAGGAAGTTGATGTGTATACTTTGGATGGTGCAGAGAACCTGAAAATATGCTGTACATACACTGGCTTATGTGTGATGGATGTTAACACAGGTAAAGATGAAACCTTGGATTACCATGGAGTCAAGTTGATGTCACTGGCAGCATCGGAGGCACTGGGAGTAAGGAATTTGATTAATGTGCTCTTCCAATGTAAAAGTAAGAGGAAAAAGAAGTGAATTGGAGCATATTGAAGCCATAGCTCTTTAGAAACTCTGCCCTGCTACATTCAGGACCTGCCTTGCCCAAATGTGTCACTAGACA
>NW_008237222.1:2414713-2425873 GCF_000691975.1 Corvus brachyrhynchos | reverse complement strand
AGGCAGCGATAGAGAGGAGATGAGAGACACTGTCAGAGACAACAGCTAGAGCTCTTTGTTCAGTTACTTGCCTGCTATGATGGTTTGTCTATAAGACCTGGCAAACTCCTAATTTACAGTCTACTTTTTGCTTCTAACACCTTTAAAGTTGGCCTGCAATAAGTTGCTAGGGAGCAGAGAAGAGAAAATAAATAATTGCCTATACAAAACCAGTGCTCTGCTGAATTAATGAAGACCATTCTGACCACAGAGAGTGAAAATTATTCTAATTGAAGGAAGAAATAAAACTATTCATGTCATTTTGAAAGATTGGGATCTAGAATAACAGTAATAATGAAGAGGCTGAACACACCACCAGCTAGAAAGGTGGGGGGTAACTAGAGGCTGAAGATACTAATGGCTGAAAAGGTAAGGGATAACATCCAATAAGCTGAATTCCTTATGATGTTTCTAATGTTCTGATCCAGTTCCCAATAATCATTAGAATTATTGGTGTCTGATTCCTGCAAATCTTAAGACAATATGTCTGTTAAGAATTCACTCCCTTTTGCAGGGCTTTTATTTAAGCTTGTAAACTGCTTTGAAAACCAGGGCATTGTTCTCAATGTAAGAGGAAATAAAGATGAAAGAAAAGACCTACAGGCAAAAAGGGATGAAAACAGCAGAAAGCTGCTGCTGAAAGTTCAGACTGCATCTCATTGGAGAGGTTCAGCTGGATTATTTCCAAAGGTTCTCTCTTCAAAGAAGCAGGTTGTGGTAATTTGCTTACCAGTCTGCCACTGGCTTTGATGGCATTCAGGTACTGCAGTCCCACAGTTTGCAAACTTCCTGTGAACTTAAATAGGGCAGGCCAGCAGAGAGGTGAAGAATAGCTTTGGCAGAAGGCAAATTGTGTTACTTCGATCATCATTGTAATTAACTTCATTGTTTCAGTGTTAGGCAGCTGTCTCAACCAAGCATATGGGAGCTGCCCTTCGGCTAGATACTATATGAACAAGTCTATTCTGAAGACATGTGATATGCAATTATGTAATATTTTAGAACCGACTTAAGAAGGTTTTGGACATTTAGATGCTTTTGAAACCACTAGAAGTTCCAGTCTGTGTTTTCACTAAGTCCTAGAAATAAATGAAAGGTTTTCACGTTTGTTCACTGATTTTCAAAGTGGCAAAGCGAGTGGGCATTAGGAGGTTGAGCTCTCTGTCATTTGATAGGTTTGATCAATTTTCTGCTGCTTTGAATTACTTTTGTCTTTCTGATAATGAGCAGCTGTCTCACAACTGTCACTCACTTCTAGAGGCATCATCCACATTTGCATGTAGGTTTCCAGTGTTTGTCTTATGTCTGAGATTTGGACACCTTTTATCTCGGGAATGAAATATCCATTAAACTTTGAAAATAAACCCCAATCCTTCCAGATTGTGATTGACATTTCTGCATGTTTATGACCTTAGACAGTAGGTGAAATGCAATTCCTACTGGACTTTTTTTGCTTTTCTATCAATTTCTCATTGTTTCAAGTGTTGACGGGTTCCATGTTGTTTATTGATTTTTTAATAGAAATTACTACCATGCATTTTTTCATGATTTCCACAACTCTGCTTCTCAGGCTTAGCCACCAAAGGCTTGAGCCATTTAAAACAATCTTCTGACTTTGTGATTGCATGGACTATTTATTTACTTGAGTAGTAGTTCTCACCCTTTACTTTCAGTTTTATAAGTGGTTAGATATGTACAGACAAGGGAACAAAATGAGGTCTAAGGCTTGCAGTATAAAGAAGGTAAGCCAAGAAGATGGGCCTGTGGTTTATGAGAAGTGCCTTTTCCTACATACATAAACTTTTATTTTAAACTAACTATTTAGAGAGGAATGTTTTTTCTCTGATATTTGAATGTTTAATTATAGAAACCCTGGGATTTGGGCAACTGTTTTCTCATCAGGATCTTGGCTTTGCTGTGCATTACTGACATTTATATTAAACCTTACTACATCAGTATTTCATTTTTTTGGCAAAGCAGCAGGCGGAATATTTGAACATCTGCCCATCAGCCATGGAATCACACCTCATTTATTGAGAGAACTTGCCCCATTAATTTGGGCTTGTCCTTTTATGCACTGTGCTGGGACTTGATTTAAGTCTTCTATTTATCAAAATTTGCACCACTGAACACTTTTATGGTACAGCTTTCACTAACCTGTTTTTATAAATGTCACTATGTTAGGAAATTCATTCATTGCCTTGACTTGGAAAATTAGTTTTGAACACCAGGTGCATATAATGCGTACTGAACTGAGTACTGTTATGCAACTTTATTGATTAACTACTATTGTTACTGAGCAACTACAAGTATAAAAGTGGTGTTGAGTGTGACTAACTGATATGACTAATGACTTTTTAAGTTTTATGAAACCAGCAAACATTAACTACAGAAACTAGGATGCGCAGAAAGAGTGAAGAACTGGTTTTGTTTCAACAAGAAACAAATATGTATACTGCATTGAATAGCTCTGGCTGACTCCCGAATCCCAAGTATGCTCCAGAAACCAGATCTCCTGACTAAAGGTGTGTCTTCTGATCTATTGTGAACCTACATCTTTGGGGAGGACTGTTAGCTGAAGGGCAAGTTACTGTGGTGTTTTGAAGGAGAGGGTTCTGTGGAGAAGAACAAGAGCAAAAGGTGAGCATTGCAAATTGCCATAGTAAGTGGCATAAGTGTTTTAGGGTTTTCCTGTTTTGCTCAAAATTTTACTGAACCTGAAACTTTTTGTATAGAAATTACTTTAGTGTAGGCCATTTCTACAGCTATGGTAGAAGTCAGATACACGGGAGCGCTGAGATGTGGGTACTGAGTGTGACAAAATGCAGAGATCATACTACAGTAATACACTGGCTGTTGCAGCTGTGGGCTAAGGAACCAGATTTGTTTCACTATGCAATTCATCTGACAATGAAAAGGTGTGTAAAATGGATTGCTTATGGGTACATTAGCTTCTATAACTTAAAGGGATCTTGAGTACACACAAAGACCTAAGTTGCCAGTTTCTTGAGCTGGAGGTAATAAAAATAGTCTGCAAGGACATGAACAGTGCTCGTATCCTATTCCAGGTCCACGAAGCAGAATGAAGCCCCAGCTCAGCCCTGCACTGTGTGCAGTTCATAGGTGAATTTGCCTACTATTGTCTGCAAGTCAGCAAGCTCTGGTTACCCAGTTCCTGGCCAGACTTCTTAGCTGGGGCACAGCTCCTGGTAAGCATGTCTAGATTTCTCACGGAAAAGTAATGGCTTGTGTCTATCTGTCTTGGGTGTCTCTGCTCCTTTCTTGCCCACACTTCTTGGTCTGGGGTTAGAGCTGACAGAGCCAGATTAGGTCTGACATGTTTGGCAGCAGTAAAAATACCTTGTCCTTTTCCTTCCCTTCTTTCTTCGCTGTGTGGTGTCCAGAGATCCCAGGACCTCTCATTACTGTTCTACTTTGGTCCCTGGTGTAGATTCTGTGGATAAAAGAGTACAGTGAAAAAACTTTAGCAAAAGCTTGCTAGTTTTGCTATACAGAAGCATCCTTCCAGATCCTTAGCCAAGACTCTGGCTTCCCAGCAAATAAAATGACCTGCAGTAGAGGCAGCAAAATGATTGTGTTTGAACACCCTTTCAGAAATGTAAAGGTCTAAAAAAAGTACTCTCCCTGCAACCTTAAGAAAGTTTTTGTGAATATTAACAATATTCACAAAAACTGCTTGCTTGGTTTTATACATTCCTGTGTCCTTTTAGTGCTTTAAAGGGTAGTGAGGAGTGTATTTACAATATAACTGTGGATTCTTTGCTTGTGAATAATGCTGCATATACTTGTCATTAGAGATGAAGTTGTGCTGTGTGCTGAATATTTTTCTTTGCTAAATAGCATCTCTAAAATAGGGAGAGCTAAAATATTCAGTATAGAAAGTACCAATGCTGTTTACTTGCAAACATAAACTAAGATTATATTACAGGTTTCAAATATAGGACTAATAGAAATGTAGGAACTCAAGTAAATAAACATTTTAGATTCTAGTTAGAGTTTGTAAAGAAAGCAGGCTACTCTTATGTAGATAAAAATAAAAATAGAATAGAATTAAGGGGTGATGGTAAATTTAGCACCCTGCGTACGGATCTATAGTATTTTCCTTAGTAATTATATAATGCTGTGAAGTAAATACATTCAAAAAGAAGTATTAAAAAAAATTAAAGTGGCAAACAGTTGCATCAGTATCTTTTCAAATCTTACTCTGTCTCCTCAAAAATTTTTCCAGTTTTGGGGTATCCTTCTTGCCCCACTCCTTTCAAAATTGCTTTTACTGTTTCTTTTGGACCCTGACACCAGTAGATCAGATTACAAGTCAATTCACACATTCATCCTCATTTTATGCAGTGCAGTGCAGGGAAGGAGAAAAAGACATCTTCTACATGTAGATTGTGAAAGTGATTCAAATGCAAAAAGGAAAATGTGGCATCTTATCTCTTGCTGAGTCTGGTTAAGATCTTACTTTTTTCCAGCCTCAATTAGTGCCCTTGGGTATCATTTAAGGATCATTCCCCATGAAAAGAGCTGGATAAGAAACAATTGCAACCACTGCAAAAGGGAAGTTGGATTCTGGACTTGATGATATGCTATCCCTTTGAGGGTTGAAGCAACACCTCTAACCCTGCTATTTCATGGACACTCGCAGCACAATTGATGCAAAGACAGGCAAAGTCCATGCCAGTGATAGTCCCCCACTATTTTTGTAGTCAGGGTTAGTAGGGAGGAGCAGGTGCACAGAGGCATGTATGCTCCCTTCTCATAAGTGAAAATGTGGATGTGATTTTTCTGGCTCCCCAGCGTGTGCCTGTTTGAGATACAGCAGCTGGAAGCCCAGTGCTCAACCGAGAGGCTCAAGCCATAAGCAGGGATCATTGTTCCTCCTCCTTTGTGAACACTGCATGAATTTGCATGATTGCAAGTACCCTTGCTGTGGGGTTGGCATGCTGTGAGATTTTAGTGCTTCACTAAAATTAGAATGTTAACTCTGATACTGTTTTGAAGCTTTTAAATTATTCTCTTCTGAACTAATAACATGTAACTCCATCAGTCTGTAAATTGAAACTATTTTTAATCAAATAGTTTCAAATTTGCTTTAAATTTTGAAATAAAATTTGGTTTTCAGAACTTTCTTGTTTCCTGTATTTTAGGGCCAAAAATCTGCATTAGATTACAGAGCTTGTATTCCCTGTACTCTTACCTTTGTACAGAGTTCAGCAGTGACTTGTGCCTGACTGAAACATCTTTTTCTAAAGAGTATCTGATCTTCATTAGAACAAAGATGATGGAGAATCCATAGCTGCACTTGGTATTCTGTTACACTGATCATTCATTTTTGCTGGTAAAAATACAAGCCCAGTTTAAAATGAGAAATTGTCTGGCTTCAGCTTCTATCTCTTGAATTTTATCCTGTATTTCTCCAGTAAATTACTAAGATCAATACACCACCTTATATATTTGTGAAGGAAATAAATGTACTTCCATATTATGAACAAAGTACTCTTTTAAGCCAAAACACTTGTAACCTGTTGCATGTAATGTCACAGAGTTACCACACCTGTGACTTAACTGGCCAACTAAATCTCTGTGTTGCTGGTGGAACAGTGGAAAAAAAAACCCAGAAGATTTGTCAGACTTAGTACCAATGACTTGGACATCTCCTTTGTCATCTCTTAAAAGTCCATTGATTCAAGTTACTTGAACCTTCCAGATATATAAAGATGGTTGCTTTTATACTGAAAACTTTTCACCCAAACCTGTGAGAGCAGGACAACCTCAAACATCTTTCCAAATAAAGCAGCATTTGTGAAAAAACCTGAAATCACATTACACTCTCCATCTTCTAATGAGGCTGCATGGCTGCCTTTTGTTCTTCGTTTTTTGTATTATTTTTTAAAATATTTTTATTCTTAATTGTGCCATCCATAAGTCCTCTAATTCTGTCAGGTTTCTCTGCCACCTGCAGGCACATTGAAAATTCTAGCTGATTGATTACTGATCTCTTTTTCCCAATGTGCAATTTTTGTTGCACATTTTGCCTTCCTTCCCCACTTTTTTTTTTTTTTTGTGCTAATAACTTTGCCACAAAACCAAGATGGGATTTTTATTTTATCCACAAACTGTTCTTTTATAATCTTGTTGAAAATGAATGTTGTTTTAGCTTTCTAATGAATTCTTTTGATACAACTTCTCTTACAAATGTCACATTTTTCTCCCTAATCTCTTCTGTCAAACAATTTTGGCTGAAGTTTTACTTCAGCTTTGGGGAAATTTAAGTCATCCAGTAAAAGCCTTTTCTTACTTCTTCTATCTCCTAAAAATAGTCTTGAATATATAAGATTTTTAAAAGTGCTTTTCACAGACACTTCTATCAGTTCCCACTCTTAGATATTAGCACCATAACTAGTTGTGTTTTCTGAGATTTTATCTGTTTTTTCTCTTGACTTTGACTTAACTTGAAGGGACCCTCATTCAAAGATGCAATTTTTTACTAAATAATGAACAATAACCTGCCTTTTAAAGTGTATAAATATCTACACATATGCATAGATGACAAAAAGAATACAATAAGAAATTTGCAATACAGAGTTTGCAAATGGAAGTAATTCTCTGATTTGAAACAGAAGATTCTCTGCAGCTGCAGAATTGATTGTCAGTTGCAAGAGCAACCAGAATGGGAATTCACTGTCATTATGGAATCTGAAACAAAAGCACTAAAAATAACTTAACTTCTAAATTTTATTCAAAGAAGCCAAGGAGAATGTTGCAATAAATTAAACAATCCATGTTCTGTGGGGTTCAAGCATGCCTGCTACTGATTGTTAAACTGGAATAGACCAGCTACAGTATATGACTTGAGCCAACTCTCTCTATTCTGGGTTGCCCCTGCAGTCTATTTACTAACACTTTGACTAATATAGTTTCAAGCAAATCCCTGCTGGGACTTCTGTATCTTCTGGGAACCTAACACTTGCCATCATTAACATCCTTCCTTTGCTTAAGTTTTTCTCTCTTCTCCATTTCTCTTGCATCCACACAACTTACAAAATTTATTCCTTCCTTTAAATATTCATGTCCTAAAGTTCTACACACAGTGTCTTCGTCACACAGATTCATTTGCAGCAATTTTCTCAGAAAAACTGGGATTTTTTAAACTGAAATCTCTGGCTCTGTAGATATGTGTTGGCCAATATTGATACAATTTACACCCAGCCTTTATTTATTTATTTTTAAACTCATTTTTGAAGAACTCAGTTAATATTTATTCATTTCCTTGTGTTTCTCACATTTATGTCAAGTTATAATCTCCAACAAGCAGCACTGATCTCTCTCATTATTTATTGTTTTGATGCAGAGAGCAATTAAATATAATTAACTGGCTGATTATCATTTGTGGTAGAATTTGCTAAGAATGCATATGCTCCTGCAGGGAGTTGCTTGCTATTTCCTGCACCAATGATCTGATGCTGTTTGGAGAGAACCTCTTTTTCCCCTCTCTATTTACTGCTTCACTGATCTGGGGAAGGAAGAAAGTAAGTGTATGAAAATAAGTATGCCCTAGCTTGTGAATAGCTATCTCATGGAGAGCTAAGGGATAGAGTTTCACACTGATTTTGTTGCAGTGCTGAGATGCAGAAGCACTAAAATATTTGTAATTGGACCATGAAAAAAAAGGTAATGATGCAAGCTTTTTCATTGCCCATGTGATGCTAGGGAACTCACATAAGCCAAAATGTTTTCCATTATTTTTGATTTATTTTCCAAGATGTCTTTTCAGATATGAGATTCTATGTCATTAAAATGTTCTTTGTGTGTAGAACTGATAAATTTCCTGCATTGGAAGTCATCGTTTTTCACACAGCCAGTCTGGTTAGCATGCCACTAAACCTTTACTTAAGCCTTAAGACATTCTATGCATGAATTTAAGTTGTGGTTAGCTGGGAAATAGGTATTCTGCACTGTAGTTTTGTAATTGCCACTATTAAACTGATCTCTCAAAACTGAAGTTAATATACTGTTGTTTGCTATCACACAAGATGGTAATTTGAACTGCTGATCTCGAGACATTCAGCAGCTCATCTCATCTGAAGGTAAAACTCCTTTCATTAACTTGCCACTTGGTCCTCCCTGTTGGAATTCACACCTGGGTCCCATTTAACAGTTAATGCTTTGCCATATTATTCAAGTGTTATAAAGCATTTTCTGTGAAGTTAAGCTGTGGCCTTATACAAAAAGAAGTATTTTTTAGCCAAACTTTCTTTAGATAAATAATGAATTAAGGGTCCTTTTTACCGTATTACAGAAATACTTTCAGTTAATTTTTGTTTACATTTAGGATTTTGAAGAACTGTTGTTCTACCAAATTTTTGCTCATTAGATTGGCATTTCCAGTAAACAATAAACCTTTTTCTCCCCATGTGTTAGAAGCCCATCCATCTCTCTTAGTGCACTGCTTCAGTGAGAGTTCTCTGATTGATTCTCACATTTATGTAATGCAACCTTACCTGTAAAATGTTTTTCCCATCTTTGCTTTTGAGAATGTCTGACCCCTTTCTTACAAACTCTTAGGACTTTTTAAACTTCTATGTTTCTCTTGCTTTATAATGAACAATGGTATTCAAAAATCTCTTTGGACATGCTGGCAAGAACCACACTTAGACAGAAAGAGCTTTGAGATGACTGTGCAAATGTTAGCTAATTGTGTCTGCTGTCATTCTGAGAGACAGGCTAGTTTTATCATCTGCATTTGCACAGATGGGAAATTCAAACTGAGATTTTCAAGTAATTTGCCCTCAACCAAGCCATACGAAACAGTCCCAGAGCTGAAAATGGAGCTTGGGAATTGTTGCCTCCCACAACCCAGAGCAATTCACCTAGGTTTTGGACACTAACTGACTCTGAATAAATACATCTGTTGAAAGTGCAGCAGCTTCATACAAAATATTCTGTATTTCTGGCAACAGCAACAGCTACCCTGGAAAGAACTTGAGATGCACTTATCTTAATGCTCTAAGAGACAGCTATGATAACCCAAATTGCTGTGTAACACAGCCTATGCATTTCACCCAAATTATGCATGGCCCCCAAACATGGAAGCTGTCACAGTTCAAAATGGACATTTTTTGGCAAAGAGGTTTTATGGGGTTATTTACAATCCTCTCTCTGTCCTATTTATGTCAATATGAAAATAAATACACACTTAGTACTTTTTTTAAGGAAAAGTTACTGAAAGGAATTTTCTTGCTACCTTTTTTCTGTTGTTTTAGTAACTATACGTACACAACATTGTATCTGTATATTATATATAGTCAATGTATGTTGTGGCTGGTGAGCCTACGGAACAAGGGACAAAGAGAGTCCACTGGTGGGATAGTCCCTAGTACCAAAAGATCCTCCCCAGCTTAGGGTGAACAGGAAAGGCTTCCCCTGGAATGCTCTGCTTTGGTATGTTAATGTACCCCAGTTCTGCTTTCCTTATTGGCCCTTTGGCCTCCACGCCCCTTGTTACCTTATTTGTCCCTGCCCTAGAATCTTCTCCACTCCATGTTCGCCCATTGGCCTTGCCCCATCACCACTCCCTCAGAGTTCCCCATTGGCTCCCATACCCTGGCCCTGTCTGTATACTGCCCCCGTGCCCTCAGACCATTGGTCTCTGATGCTTGATCCTCTCCCATACTTAAACTTGGACCCTCCTGTGTTCTTTGTCTTCATCCCTGGAACCCTTCATGTGTGTGGGTGCAATAAACCTCTCCCATGGAACTCTATATGGAGACCCTTCTTGCTTCTTTGCCATTGACCCATTTTAAGGAGCTATCTGTGTGTGTGTGCGTGTACGTGTGTGTGAGTGTGTGGTGGTCCTGCCGAGCGGCTTCGCTTTGGAGATGCTTTTAGGAAGGTCGCGACACCTTGCTATCTGGCACTGCCCAGCTGCACCGGGGATCATGACAAATGTATATATGTAAAGAATTGTAATAGTCATTAAATCATGTTGCAGATCTGAGAGAGCAGGGAAGAACCATGTCAGTATAAGAAGAGAAGGCTCAGGACCTCATGTCAGGATTCCAGTACTTGAAGAATGGCTTCAAAAAGGATGGAGGTTCTCTGTCCACAAGGAGCCACACAGAGGACAGGTGGCAGTGGGTTCCAGTTGTACTGGGAGAGGTTTCATCTTGATATAAGAAAGATATTTTTACAGTGAGAGCAACAATTCACTGGAACAACCTCCCCAGAGATGTAGAGGCCCCATCAGTAGATGTTTTCAGAATGCCATTAGAGAGGTTGCTAGATAATCTCATCTAGACTCCCATGAATGAGATCTTTAGAGGTCTCTTCAAACCTGGGTTATTCTGGATAAAAAATCAGAATTTCATGGGGAAGCATACAAACTCAGAAAGGTTGAGTTTTGCTACATTTGTTGCCCAGACGCTATATTTAAATAGCCCAGATGTGCTAGTCAGCTTTTGTTGAGTTCCTTCAGAGACATTTTCAGCAGCATTTCCCAGAAAGCTGCTTGAAATCTTTTATTAATCAAAAAAGTTAACACTTAGAACTAAGTTTTTACATTTGATAAAACCTTTATACCAAAAGATTAACTAGTATTTTGGTATATTTTTCCCAGAGAAATTGTGGATCCCCCATTCCTGGCAGCGTTTAAAGGCCAAGTTGGATGGGGCCTTGAGCAACTTGGTTTAGTGGGAGGTGTCCCTGCTCATGGCAGAGGGCTTGAAACTAGACCATCTTTAAAGTAACTTCCAAACCAAACAATTCTATGATTCTATAACTTATAGTGAGTCCACTCTATTTCTCAAGTTTAACTTGGATCAGAAAATGATCAAACTCAGGACTAGGATTTAAAATTTTTGAATTAACATGCCTGGAGCAGAATTGCATCAAAAAAATACCAAGAGCAGACATGATATGCATAGAGTCTACTGCTTGGAAAGTAATCAATTTTTCATCTGTGTTTGTTTTGTTTTGCAGGGTGTCATGGGTTAGCAAAGCATAGTCTCGGAAGTGATGTTCTCGCAAAGGAGTGCTTACAGCTTTCCCCATGACCTGACAGAACCTATCAGCTGGCCAGTTTGAATATGGACAATTCTTTGA
>NW_008237222.1:2407792-2414121 GCF_000691975.1 Corvus brachyrhynchos | reverse complement strand
ATTGTACCCCAAAAACTTCAAGAGTGGACCCTCGAAAGCAGTTGCGGGAAAAGCTGCAAGTTGTGGGAAGGGACTCACATGCGAGCAGAGAGACTCCTCTTCCTAAATGGACTGAACAGTATTTGGAAGTGGGTGGCTGTCTCGTTGTGATAATGTTTTCATAGCATGGGCAAGAGAGACTCCTCTCCCTAAATGGACTGAACAAGGTTATTATGGAAGTGGTAAACAGACTGAACATCTCAAGTGTTGTCTTTTTACATTGTCAGTGGGAGAAGGGAGGAAGGTGGGGGGAGGAGAAGAGTTCTGAAGGTGTGGTATAATTTTTTTTCCCTTCTTTTAGGTCTGTTAATAAACTTCTTTATATTCTTTTAAGGTCGGTGCCTGCTTTGCGTTTCTCCTAATTCTTATCTCACAGAAGGTAAACAGTAATGAGTATTTTGGACCAAACCACTACACTAAATTGGTGTTTCCACCCGGTTACAAACCCAACCCGCTACACAGGGTTTTCTAGATCTGAATTCCCAGATCACTCTGATAGACTGTGAGAAGCCAAATCTGATCTGCATGCTTTCATACAGAACTTGAAGGTTACTTGTTCCCCAGTTTCACAAAACTGTTCAGTTATTGTCTTCATAGCCAACCTACACAAACTATCTGCCAATGCAACTGCTGTTTTAGACATGTAGCCAGGTAAAACTAATGCTTTTCTGTATATAGTTTTTCCAGGTGACATCTCTGTTATTCTTTTAGCACTTTTTGCTGCTTCACATTGTCTATCATTCTGACCATATTAACTCTCCCATATTAATAGTGTGACAAAAGAGGTAGGCAGAAGTACATTTGTTATCTGTAAGATGATAAGGCAACTGTCCACTTGCTGACCTCAAAAATATTTAATTTGCCATTTTTTCCTGATAGCATCCCGGTATTTATCTTGGGAGGTATATTCATACTTTGTAATGAAAAATACACTTTCATTTCAGGCAATTGAAGAAAGCAGTTTGTTCTCATTACTTGAGGGGATTAATCCAATTAAAGTTTGAGATATCCCTGTCAATGCCTTCCTGAGGGATCTGCTGTTCTAAGGGAATATATTCAGTAAACCTATAATTTAGAGTCCTCTGGTTTCTTAGAGTTACACTTATAAAAGACACACAAAGGCTATGTTCCATACATTTAAACACTCCTAATCGGCTTATAAATATGATGTTGGACATCGTTAGATGGACTAACTCCATGGACAACAATTTAATAACCCATTTGTTGTGGTTTAACCCCAGTCAGCAGCCAAGCCCTGTGCAGCTGGTCACTCACTCCCCCAGCAGGACTGGGGAGAGAATAGGAAGGATAAAAGCTGGAAAACTCATGAGTTGAGGTAAAGACAGTTTAGTAGGAAAAGCAAAAGCTGTTCATGCAAGCAAAGTAAAACAAGGAATTCACTGCTTGTCATAGACAGGCAGGTGTTCAGCCATCTCCAGGAGAGCAGGGCCCCATCACAGGTCATGGTGACTTGGGAAGACAAACACCATCACTCTAAATGTGTCCCCCCTTCCTCCTTCTTCCATCCACTTTATGTTCTGAGCGTGGTGCCATATGGTTTGGAATATCCCTTTGGTCAGTTTGGGTCACCTGTCCTGGCTGTGTCTCCTCCCAGCCTCCCAGGCACCCCCAACTTCCTTGTCAGTGTGTCAGTAGGAAAAAGCAGAAAAGGCCCTGCTCTGCAATAACAGAAATGTCTCTTTATTATCAATCCTGTGTTCAGCACAAATCCAAAACATAACCCCATACCAGCCACTGTGAAGAAAGTTAACTCTACCCCAACCAAAATCAACATACCATTTGAATCTTATTTTGACTGTGAGAATTATTCCTTCTTTCTCTCTCTTATGTTTCCTGGCCCTTTTCTGCTTTGACAGATAAGTTGTGAAATCATGGAGACAGTAGTCTCTGAAACGGACCTACTGGAAGCCTTGCTCCTGTAGGAGGCACTCAGTGCAGACATACAGGTAACCTGAGAAAAAATTTTCTTCAAAGATTACATATTGAGATAGGCATGGTGCATATTCTCAGTCCATCAAATAAGTTTTGAAAAACAATTCTATGCTGAATTACAATGAAATGTTGACATTCATTAATAAAAAGGAAATCATTCCTCTACAGAAGAAGTGTACAGGTTTTATTAAAAATTAAAATTAGAGCTTTCTTGTTTGAAATTGTCAGGTAGAGTCTTGACAAGAAATTTGAGACCGTTCTCCAAAAGATGATTGATTAAATTTGAACTTCAAAGAACCTACAAAAACTTAAACAGTGTTTTCAAATTAAAAACACATTTTCATGAAACTTTTCCAGAGCAGTTATATCCCATACAGTATTCAACTCTCTGTTTCCTTATGCAGTATAATGTGGTAGTCTAATTTTATAATAATGCCTGTTAAAGAACAGTAAGAAAGAAAATTTGAGAGAAAAATTGAAAAAGAAAGTGAGGGGGTAGTAGTATAGTCATATTAATCATGCTTATCCTGGGAGGAGCTCCCAGGTAGCACTTTAGTTGCTATTATAATGAAAAAATATTTTACTTCTATGTTATTAAGCATACATTTGTAAGGCCTCCATTATGTAAAGTATCTGTCAGCTCTGGTGAAATATATTACCATTATCTTTATAACTTACTTTTCATTTATATGTGCACAGTCTTTGATCTAGAAGAACTACATTATTGCAAGAGGGTATTCTAACTATATATTTCATTTTTTCACATTTTTAAACCAATCTAAACAGAAAGACATGATATGTAATCCATATATGACTCCAAATGTTTCCAGAAAGTACTGGACTTGGAAAAATGACAGCTTGTCAGATCTAAGGTACATTTCATTTGTAGTATTTGAAAGTTTCAAATACTACTCAGTGTTTTTCATGTCTGTCAGACCTACAACGATTTCTATATATGTCATTCCACTTGCTGCTCTGTCATTTTTGATAATGGGCTTTGAACTTCCAGACATAATCAATCAGAGAATTATTTCAAACCACTGCATTAGCTGCTTTAGTGAAAGGAGTCAGATGTGGATCTTAATGCTATCTACTGATTAAAAGGATGATGTTTTGAATTAGCCTCCTTCATTGGCCACAGTTGAAATGGAAAATTTTCACTATCAAAACTGAAACCTAAAGAACTGCAGGAGGCAAAATACCATGTGTGGGATAGGTATTTTCATGTGTTATTTTACTAACAACCATTACACACTTTTTTTTGCAGTCATAGATGTTATATCTTCTTGTAGTTTTTAGTACTGTGTAGGTGGTGATACTGGTCAGGCAAAATTAAATTCCCCAGCTGACAATGACACTGCAGTCATTTTTCATTCTATGTAGCAAGATCTTACCTGACTACTGAATGTACTTTTTTTCTCTGTTCTGTGAATGTATTTCTGTATACTTCTTTTACAACTCTGTATTTCTGTATGCTTCTACTTCTCTGTATGTTCTCTGTAGACATAAAATCAAATCCCTTTCTATAGTTTTTCAATATATTTGTAATGTCAGCATGTGCTTATTTCTTAAGATGATATTTTTCTGAAGAAATGAAATCTTTCTTCTCTCTCCTCTGTGAACACTTGCCCAAATGCACAGTGAATTTCTTACTGCTGTTTTATAAACAAGATCTTGACTCCACTGTTCACTTTCTAGTTCTCTCTTCACTGTGTTTCCTTCTTCTGTTTGCTATGTGGTTTTCAAGATATTTTTGGGAGTTAGAGTCAGAAATGTCAGAATAATCACAGTTAAACACGGAAAAGAAATAAAATGTTACTGATTTTTTGTCAGATGGTCAGAGAAAGATTACTGAGCTCTCTTCATTGCTTGTTAAATCTTAATCCATGTCCAAAGAGGAAGCCTTATCAAATCTAAGCATGTCCAAGGTGAAGTAACAAAATTAGACAAGTTGCAGCCCAGAAGCAGGAAAGAGCATAATTACAAATGGGCTTCATAAAATTAGTGGAAGGCCTTGCTATTCCAACATTATTTATGAGCTCTACAACCAACTTACCAAAAGGATTGAAAATGAAGGAGGATGACCTTTTAGCAAAGAATGTGCTTCTTGCCTTTAGTCTGTCTGATGATCACATGGTCTTGACTGAGATAGTGTTCAAGGTTGAAATTAGCAGAAGGTAATCACTGAGTTGAAGATCACCTATGTGTAATGAACATGATAAAGCTTCCGATTGCACATGATAAATTAGTTCTGCATAGAACCAAATAGTTTAGGAAGACTGGCTGGAAAGGGAGAGAAGAAGCAAATAGGGAAAAAAGGTACCTTTCAGACAGGGTCAAGGACCAACATATATTAGTATGTGGCCTCTCCTACTGTTTCATAGAAGATAGTCAAAACTCACCTACCAGGAGCTTTGCTGGTTTCCAGCAGACGTGGAGTTAATATGATGTATTCTGCAGTGATTTACAATGGAGTTACACCTTAGGTGACGTCGTGTGTCACTGCCCTGAAGGTGTATGTTAAGCTGGCAGAACTATTTTAAGTTCCGGCTAGTGACTAGTGATTTAAGTGGAATAAAAACACTGTCTTGAGTAGCAGAGCAAGCCAGCTTTTTGCAAGCAGACATCCATTGGTTCAGCCAGGGCCCCTACTTGCCCAGAGCACTGATGGCAGGTGCCTCCAGGGCCATTTGGGACTGGTGTGCGGTCTTTGCTGTTGGATGGACATTGTGAAGTCCACATGTGAATAATGGGGCAAGCACTAACCTACCTTTGCATGCAGTTGATTTCTTACCCAGGCAACAAAAAACTGTGAGGGAATAAAGAACTTCTGTGTAGTGCCTCATTAGTTTGCTGTCCCTTCCCTTCTTGCACAGTGATATCCCACTGATTCTTGGAGTCCCTTATGTTTGTAGCATTTAGAACAGGACTTACATCTCTCTAAACATAACTCCCAACTGGGAAAATACATGCTCACTTCTCAAACCATCTGTACTCATGTGAATGGAGATAGATTCAAGAGATTTGTAACACATTAATGCATAAAAATGGAGAATAGTTAATTCTGATGTTCTAGAGGAAACTGCTGCAGGATTATTGCATTTCTAAGAAAAATTACCACGTTTGTGCAGTCTGTGTTCAATATTTACAAAGATAATGGACACAGAACTTTTGATCATCTGGCAGTGGACCAAAGGCACTCCCCCCAGACCTGTGAGGTATGGTATCTTGAGGACAATAAAAATAAGTCAGAAGCTTGCAGGAAGGATTACAGTTAATGAAATTATATGGACATATGAAGTGACCTCTGTCTACAAATACATGAATAAAAGCCATTGGAGAATATAACAATCAGGGAAAACTGACTGGCATTTTTTCAGGTAGTGCAGTTGAAATGAAATTATAAGACTGTTGGGTAAATAACAAAAATCCAGATGCCAAAAACCTCTGGACATATGTTTTAGTAAGTAGGCAAGGTTTTCAAGTAACCATGAATCTGGAGAAGATTAAGAAAAAGAGGTCTGTGTAATGGGTGGGGAACAGGCTGACAGGAAGTACCCAGAGTGGAGGGGTAAGTAGCTTCTTTTCAAACTGGCAGTCTGTCATGTGGGGGGTTCCTCAGCTGTTGATATTAGGCCCAACGCTGCTCAATATCTTCATAAGCAAGTTGGATGGTGTGATCAATTGTATGCTGACAAAGTTTGTCAGTGGGCCCAAACTGGGTGGGGAAGTGGACACTTCAGAAGTGAGAGCCACCCTGTAGGAATAGCTGGATAGGCTGGAAGAGTGGGCTAACAAGAACCTTGAGGAGTTCAACAATGACAATTTTAAGGTCATGTACGTGGGAAAACATAATAAAGCATTATTTATTCTGAAAGTCCTGGCGGGCAGGCAACTCAGTATGAGAAAGCACCATGCTGCTGTGGCAAAGAGAACCAAGAGAATGCTGGGCTGCATCAACAACAGCATCACCAGCAGATGATGGTCATCAAAAATGTCATTATCACCCTGTCATACATGAAATCCCTATTTGTGCTTGGTCTTTGCATATTAAGTGCTTTAATTAATTAATTTTGAGTTAAATATTTTTAAATTGAATGTTAAAATGAACCCATCAGCCCAGGTACAAAAATCCAGTTCCATTATCAGTGTTTTCAATTGTTTAAAGTAGTTTATTAAGAGAGTTGCACCCTTCCCAATTAAAATTTCCCCAGTTAAAAATCACTAACTTGCCCTTTTCAAACTTCAAACCACTGGTACACCATAAGAGCTACCTTTCCTGTGTTTACTGTATACTTTTACAAGTGTTTTGAGGTGTGTTGGATGTATTTTAATAC
>NW_008237222.1:2322220-2407650 GCF_000691975.1 Corvus brachyrhynchos | reverse complement strand
CGCTCCCCCCCCCCCCCCCCCCCCCCCCCCCCCCGACAACAATGAGCCATTGGTGGACGGAGAAGATCCATCAAAGGGAAAGCACCGATCGCTTTGGACCGAAGGGGCGGGCTGTGGGCGGACTAGAGGAGGAGCAAAAACTATAAAAGGATGAAGCAGAGAGGCAGGGTCTCTTTTCCCCTCTTGCTCTCTCCAGACTAGCTGTGAGAGATGTTGGTGCTGGGTGTTAAAAGCCTACACCTATTAAGGAGCCATTAGTAATTTTTTTTGACTTTAGACCAGCTAAAAGTCAGCCCAGCACTGCAAGTTCTTTTTCTCTACCTGAGGTCTAGTGCTGTCTCAGCCAGAAGATCTCAAATCCCTGCACTCCTGGGGCATACCATCTACTGAGCCATAGGATCCCAAATTTTTATATTTTTCTAATTTCTGTAATTTTTCAATTTTTCTGTTTTCAATAAATTAGTCTTTTTAAGAGTTGTCTCATTTCTCACAACCCTCTACTCTGTGCTTGTCAGGCCACAGCTGGAACAGTGTGTTCAGTTTTGGTCCCCACTATACAAAAAAGCTGTGCACAGGTTGGAAAGAGTCCAGAGAAGGGCCACAAGATGATCTGAGGACTAGGAAGCTGGAGGAAAGGCTCAGAGAGCTGGGTTTTATCAGCTTTGAGAAAAGAAAGCTCAGATAAGACATTCTCACCATGTTCCTGTATTTAAAGGGTGACTACAAAGATGGAGACTCCCTATTCAAAAGAAAAGGGGAGGAGTAATGGGTACTAGTTACTCCTGGGGAGATTCCAACTGGTCACAAGAGAAAACATTTTCACAATGAGAGCAATCAGCCGTTGGAATAATCTTCCCACTGGTCAATTCCCCAGTGTTGGACACCTTTAAAATCCAGAAAGACAGGGTGCCAGACCATCTTGCCAAGACCAAAAAAGGTTGGAACAGATGATCCTTGAGGTCCCTTTCAACCTGGTATTCTATGATTCTATGAAAATAAAAAATATCACAGTATTAAAAGTCAAGGACGTACAAAATATGTCAGATAGCAATGAAAAAAACTCTGGAATGAGAGACATGCAGAAGGCAGTACGTTTATAGATAATAAAATAATGAGTGAAATAAAGAGCTGAGTATTGAGATTCAATTGATTCAGCCTGAGCTGATTTATATGGTAAGATGTACTTGTGACAGTAAGAATAAATTATGTGTACAGTTGTTCATAAAGAAACCTTTATACAGGGTTTGTTCCAAGATATATTTGACAACTAATTTTGCATAACATTTTCCATTTTAATTATTGTTTTTCCTTATATTCTGACTGTAGCCTAATGACTTGTAGGCTAATGAAAACTGCCAGGAAGAACAAAAATAAAACCTACAAAGGAGCTTGCTGCATGTCTTTATCTCCAGCAGCTCTGACAACATTTGCATATAATTGTACTTCTGCAAAATACAGAGACTCTTGTGTGGCAGTCTGAAGAGCTGCCTGCAAGATGGTTAATCACTGGTTGTTTTAGAATGACGGGATTAATAGAAAAGAGTTTCAGTGATAGCAAAGCCTACCTTTTGTCCTCCTCTTCCAGCACGCCAGTGGTTTTTTCCCTTTTCCGGTTTAGGATGGTATTTAGGGTCTTTGATTGGCTGGCTCAGACTGAACACAGGAGAGTGGAGAAGGAAGTGTGGAAAGTGAGTTCTGAGAAACAGACCAAGAAAACAGCCATGCATTCATGCATATCTATGGCTAGCATTGCAGACTGAGAGACTTGTAGCCACTTCAGCAGTTCAGCATTGAATTTGCCAGATGTATTCTCTCTTCTGTGTCAGACTTCCCTCTATTTGTTATGTTAGAGTCTAAGAGAGAGAGAAAAAAAGAAGGGATTCACTCCAAAAGAAAGGATTCAGCAACTGTTTTGTCCTGCTGCAGTTTAGGTAGGATTTAAAAAATTGACAATGTATTATTAGTCATCATAAAATCCTATTTGAGAAACAGCATATGCTGAAGCAATTAAAGCCAGTAAAAGCACTCAAGACATTTTCAAAATTGGCATGTGACATGTGCCTCACTCAAGGTCAACTGGTCCTGTGATGCCAGCACTTAGAGACTCACTCTCTGTGCCCTGCTGCTCTTGCTTTATTTTTAAGCCATTTTCCAGGAATTAATTCATGCACTGGAGTAAAGAGAATTTTCTGCCTTGCCTTTTCACTTCTATGCCCAGCTGTGCTTGATTCATCCTTAAATGTTTTCTTAATGGCATCTGTAGATTTGCCTTTGCAGGATTGGGTTGTGGGTCTAAACAAATCAACTCTGTCAATAAAAAATATAGAGTATCTCAAAAGAATTAATGACTGGAAATTGATGTCAATGGCATATTTTTCTAATAAGAATATTGATTTTACTCTGCTGTCATGATAAGTCCGCCAAAATTTTAAAGGCCAAGCAAACCGTAACCTATAAATCTGCATGCTATGAATACGTGTATCATGTGCAAGTGCTTTCTGCTACAGATTCCAAAATTGAAATTAAAATTTTCATCCTTTATGGAATTTATCTTACTGTAAACAACAGATCTTTACACTTCTTTGTGCAGGATGAGGCAACAACAGCATTTAATATATGGCACTAGACCAAGTTGCCCACAGAAGTTGTGGATGCCCCATTTCTGGAAGTCTTCCAGGCCAGACTGGATGGGGCCCTGAGCAACTTGAATTTAGTGGGTGGCAGCCCTCCCATGGCAGAGGGGTTGGAAGTAGATGATTTTTAAGGTACCTTCCAACCCAAACTGTTCTCTGATTCTATGATAATAAGTTCATTATTAATTCAATGAAAATGAGGCTTCCACTGATATGAAATGTGTAAATTGTTTAAAAAGCATACTTGAGTTGCTAAAGCTAATTTACATTAAAACAAGACTGACAAATTTGATCAGATGCCTCAGTATTTTTCCTTCAGTTTCCACTGGTACTAGATAGAGTCATAAATAATATGTAATTATTAAAATACGCTGTTGAGAGCTTTCAGGAGAGTAGACCACCAAAGATTTATATATGCACATCTACCAGTTTATTTTGGTTCAGGGTGCATAAATAAAGGCACATGAATGTGCAAAGGGATATAACATGAGCAAATGAAAAGAAGGATTCTCATAGGCAAAGCCTCCTCCTTTGATCCTGCAGTGTTCTATGTATCTCCTCTGGGCTGTATGTATCAGTCTTACATAGGCATCTCATGTGGAATTATACCAAAGGAGGCCTTCAGAGGGAAAAGCTTTTTCCAGAGAAGAAAATTCCACAACAAATTGTTTTTCTGCAATGAATAGTTTTCATCTATCGGCATTGTTGAACGAGCACACTTTATTAGGCATATTAAAATACTAATATCTATGAAAACCAACACCTAACTAAAACTGGAAACTTCTCTTTATGCTTATCTCATAATTTTCCTCTAAGAGAATACCCAGGATTGCATCATGCTGGTAACTAAATCTAGCAGGGGTGCTAACAGTGGCTAACTTCTGGCTAGGCAAATGTCAAAGGCATTGAAAGCAGTAGACTGAGTTAATTGTTTCTCATGATATTTAGTGAGAAAACTAAAATTGCAAAATACTTATTACAAATCAGAGAAAAATATTTTCACTTGTGCACATTTAAGGATGGACTTGTAACTACTGATAAAATACACCTCATACAATCCTAATTTTACTGCAAGTATGAGTAATGAGTAGAGCTCAAATGCAGATATTTGGTTTGCTTTGGTTTGCTTTTCTTGCTTTGCTTTAACAACAAAAAATGCTAGTTCTCATATTTGGCTCAATAAGTGTTCAGATTTTCTATTGGAAAGGGAGAAGAAGCACTAAGCAGTTCAAATTTGTAAGCTGTTGTTCTCCTGTTGAACATTTTTAGCTTCCTCCTTAGTTCATCCTTTTCCTTCCCTAGCTATCAGGAGATAAACCTGGGTGAATACTTATAGCTGAGTAGAGATGATTCAAGGTCAAATTAGCTTGGGGGGAGCAGGGAGATATGCAGCAACTGAATAAACATCTTCTGTAAAGTATTTTTTAAAAATTTTATTTATAGTGTTTTCAATACTAAAAAAAGTTGCGCAATTAAATTAATAAATAGGCTTGGTGGAAAACAATGTCTACTTCTATGAGTTATATCTATGCTGTTGTCTAGAGCTTTATGAGGAAAGTTATTTCTATGCTGGATGCTGCAGTATGGTGGGAAATGCTTGCTTGGGTCTAGTTAGGGTGATGTTAGAAGCTGAATAGCTACAGCAGCTCACAGCTCAGTGAAAGTGCTTTCAAATTGCACAAATCTGGCTGTACAAATGTTTACCAGGTCTTGATCAGAATATATCTTTACATTGTAAGAAAAGAATATGAAAGTACTGCAGATATTGCAAGGATAGGTGGAGACTATATTTATCAGAAACATAGGTTGATCTATGTTAGCTAGTGCCAGATTTTGAGGACACCATGGAAACCAGTGTAAAATACTTCAGTTAAAGCAAAGGTCTCAGACAGTCAAAAATGGCAAAAGAGGTAAGAAAGGAAATCTTTAAAGGCCTTTATTTTAAAAATATCACTTATACATCCTCTGTAGCTACCAAAATTTTTACAGGGAGTCCTCTCATTTCCCTTTTACCATTTCAAAGTGTTTTAATGATGGCAATGGCTATCCTTTTTGGAAGAAAACAAAAAAGAATCGTTCTAGAGGGCTAGAAGAGTCTCTTGTTTTTACATCTGACTAACTTTAGCAGAACTTCATTTTCCTGAAGAAAGAAGGCGAGTGTAAAAACAGTTTTAGAAGACAGCTAAAAAGATGAAAAAACAGCTTCTATCTTTCACAGTAACTTTTTCCAGATCTTACTGCTGAGGTGTCACAGGTGCAAAGCATGACTTTTCATTCAGTCTGAAATGGGGCAAACCTGTGCTCAGCAAAGTTATTTAAGCTGTTGTCTTCATTTGGCACATGTTTTTACAGGAAAGCTGCAGGAGATACAATTCTGGTCAGTTCAATCAAATCTTTATTAAAGTGCAGGGGAAACTGAAGACAGAGACAAGAAGAGACTGTGGCAAGACAGTCAGAAAGTCAGTGTCAGGGAGAAAAGGCTCCAGATTTACTTGCTTAGCTGAGGATTTAGTCAAAACCTGGACTGGTGCTGAGGTCATTCAAGCCTGATCCTTTGTCTCTTCTCCCCAGCCCATCACAAGGGTGATAAAAGGTCACCAATATTGCAGTGGCTTGTGAGGTCTCAGAGGAAGTTTGCTGACAGCTGTCATAGAGGAGCTAGTTCCTTTCAGCTCCTTTCTGGTAACAGTGTAGGAGTATTATATCTCCTTCTTGCTGGCTGGTTAAAAAAAGGAGCCTACCAAGTAGTTGTGGGTGGAATCACACATTTTCTTTGGATTTTTTTCTGTGATGTTAAAGTGACATCCCTTTGCACTTGTTGCTCATGTGTTTAACTGGAAAATATCTTGCAAAATTTCTTCTCAATGTAGTTATGAGATTTTGAGGCATATTTACTGTTTTCCAAACACTAAAGGAATATATAGCCAGTCTGGTTAGCTACAGAAAAGTGTTTGCACCTTGGCACATACTTGGATGTCGTGAAGCGTTATATTAGTATTCTTTGAAGCTAGAAAAGGAGATTTTATAACTTTTATTCTAAATAAAAAATTAACTTAGCAAAACTCAAATGAATAGAAAATTACATACTAAAGAAATTACAAGCAGAGGGCTAGAGCAGAACCTTAAATTAATTTAACAGAACTCAGTAAGGTGAATTAAGAGGACTATCAATATCAAATCAACATAAAAAGAAAGTGGTTTTATAATGCCTTTCATGATATACTTTTTAATATGTGATAACCATATTGGAAATTCATTAGTATGCAGAAAACCAAGAGAAGCATATGGAAATACATCCTTCAAAGGACTAGGATACAATAAATTTTACAAAAGGCATAAAATATCTTTAGGATGAATGATCACTATTAAAGTAATGTGCACTAAAATTGTAGGAGTGGTATTCACTCATTAGTTGTATGAAGCCATTAACTGCACAAAATCATTCTATTTTGCATAACTATTTGTCATATAAAATCATTAGCTCCCTCCTAAAATTGTTAGAAATGTGAAATGATTTTTCAAAAAAAACATTAGTTACAGGGTATTGCACTATAAAAATCAGTGGTATATTACTTCATCATTTTCTGCATAAAAATGTCTCGGTTATGCAAAATCATTTATGTTGATAAATAACTTTTTAAGTAGCCTTATTGTTCGATAGTCAGGCTGTTAGCTGTTCAGTTCCAATAGTAATTTTTATGGCCAAGACATTTATTAGTTATGAAAAACTCTGAAATGAACTAGAACAAACATTACTTTCTACCCTGCTAAAATTGACAGTTTTAAAAAGCAATCTTGTTCGCCATAAATGTGCTCTTAGAGTTTTAAATAGTGGCAGCTGTTCCCATTTATTTACCATCATTTTGTTGCTGTTTTGTGGTGATGCAATGTTTTTATTGTATTTTCATACGTTCTTTGTACCCCAATGGTTCATCCTTACCTTCCCCACTCCTACTCCCAGTTGGTTTGCCCCAGATCTAAACCGCTCCCCTGGTGCTCCCAATATGGTGATCCCCTCCCCTTTGTTCTTGCTCCTTCCCTATCAATCACCCAAACCCCTCCCATTATTCCCAAAGATTCAGTGTCTATCACCTAAACCCTCCCTGCTTATCCTTATGGTCCTTGTCAACCCCCTGAGATCCTGCCCCTTCTGATACCTCCACTCTGGAAATCCCCTAAACCTCCACGCCCCATTGGGGCATGTGACCCCTTTCCCTCCACCCCTCAAGACTATTGGCCCATGTGAATGTCCATCCCTGTCCACATCCCTCCCCTAAAGATCCTTATTGGTCCCTAGTTGGTTTACTCCCCGTGTTCAGCCCTCCTTTATAAGGCATGGTCGCATTGTAACTGTTGGTTGTCCTTTGTTGATACCGTTCAATAAACCTGGATTACCTCCCATGGCAAGCCTCCCTGCTACTTTTTATCTCTCCCTTGGTCGAGGGCTGCTGGCTGCTACGCTGTCTGGAGCCTGTGCTCCACAGGGTAGAGCAGAGGCTTCAGAGGAGCAGCTTTAAAGCTCCGTGCCTCGGGCTGCCCCCCCCCCCTGCCGCACCCCGCGGGAGCTAGCCTGGACAGTGGTCAGTAGCGGTCACTGCGACACTGTTTGAATTCTATTCACTATGGCTTTCAGGTTCTTATTCTCACATTCTAAGCTAAATTCAGGGAGAAGCTTTCATAGCAGGGTTTTTGATCATATCACAGATAGTTTTATATAGTTGTACTAGGAAGAGTAATATACACATCAAAATGGAACACATTGTCCTGCTCTCTCGCACAGTAATCAGAAGACTTTTAAGCACATCACGATCAGTTAATTTCTGGAGGTGAAATATTTGAAAATTTGAACTTGTGCTTTAGAAGGAAGGGGTCCCTGTGAGAACGATGTGAAGATGTCCAGTGCTGGGGAGGAACACCCACAGATTTCTAACTCATAAGACCTCTGTTGAGGAAAGGAGCCTTCTTGAGCAATGTTTTCTGAAGGCCAGTTATTTTTACTATTGAATTATCCAGTTATAATTTCAAACATCATTGTGTACAGTTCTATAGAAGCAAGAAAATGGTTTTACTTCCAAGGAGTCCTTAGGCTAAGACTTGCCTACTGTTGCCAACCTATGTATAAGGAACCAGAGAGAAACAGGTAACATAATGTATACTGACCTCTCTGTTAAAGAAGTAATTCATGTCTTGTCAAAACCGCTGACATTCCTTGAATATCACTTGTGGTGTGTTTACCCTGGTCAGAAACTTGGCAGTCACCCAACTGTTTGTTCTCTCTATTCTCCAGTGGGGTGGGGAAGAAAATCTGACCAAAAGTGAGAAACTACTCACAGGTTGAGATAAAGACAGTTAAATTCATGAAAGAAAGAGAGAAGAAGAGCGATGAAAAGGCAATTGTTTATCATGCCCCACAAGCAAGACCAGTGCCCAGACGTGTCTGAGCAATGACTGCTTTGGACAAAATACATCCAAAGTTTCTGTTGCTGAGCATAGAATGACATAGTAGTGAGTACCCCTTTTGTCAGTTTGGGTAAGCTATTCTGGCTTCTAGTTGTCCCTTCCCAAATTCTTGTCCACTTCCTGCCTACTCACTGAGGGATTGTAGTGAAAAACTTAGTCAGAGAAAGATTCGTCCTTGTGTAAGCACTGTTTAGCAATAGCTAAAATATTTGTATGTCACCAGCACTTTTATTCACAAGTCCAAAACAAGCAACATATGGGCTGCTATGCAATGAGCTAACACCATCCCATCCAGACAGAGTACATCACTACATCAGCTATCTAGAAAAAACGCATTTAAAAAGACATACTACAAACAAATAAAGAAATAAAACACTCACCAAACCCAGGAAAAACTGCCACAAATGGCCACACCCAAAGTTATGTTGAAGTATTTTCAGGAGGCAAGGCCAATGAATTAGTAATATATTCTATTCATGGTAAAAATGAAGAGCTTAAGAGAGTGATTTGCTCCATTTCAATTGCAGTAGGATTCAAAAAAACCACCTGTAACCATAAACCTAATCCTAAACCTAACCCTAAGTGTAAGCATAAACCTAAGCCTAAGGATAAGCCTAACCCCACAAAAACCCTAATAATAAACCTAAACCCAACCCTAACCTTAATCCAAACTCGAACACAAACCCTAACCCAAAACCAAAACTAACCCTAAACTTAACCTAAAACCTAACCCCAAACCAAGCCCTAACTCTAAGCCTAAGCCTTACACAAACCCTGACACTGATTCGAAATACAACCCCAACCATAATGCTAATATTAAAACCTAACGCTAAAACCTAACCCTAACCCAACCATAACCATAACACTATCCCTAACACTAACACTAACCCTAACCCTAAACCCTAACACCGAAGCCTAAACCTAAAACTGAACCTTACCCTAACCCTCAGATTAAACCTTACCGTAACACTAACCCTATATTCTTTTCATGGTAAAAATGAAGATCTTAACAGTAGGTTGCTGCATATCTCTTGATGTAGGCTTCAGATACACCAAATATAAACCTAACGCTAACACTAAACCTAACCCTGACTCTGGGCCTAACCCTTACCATAACCCAAAATCTAAACCTAAACCTAACCCTCAACCAAACCCTAACACTAAACCCAAACCTAACCACAAACTCAACCGAAACCATAAGCATAAAAATAAACCTAACCTTTAAACCTAACCCCAAAAAATGGAAACCCAAACCCAAATATTAAACCTAAATCAAACCCTAACACTAGCCCTGAACCATAATCCCAAAAAAGGTCTAGCCCCAGCCCGAAGCTAACCCTAATAATAACCCTAACACTATAATATATTCATGGTAAAAATGAAGAACTTAAGAGACTGGTTTGCTCGATAACATTTGGAGTAGGTGTGAAATACACGAAAAGAAACCCTCAAACTAATTGTAATTGTAAAACGAAATCAAACACTAAACCTAAAAAACCCCATAAAAATAAACAAAAACCTAAATATACTCCTAAACAAAATCATAACCCTAACACAAATACCTAAAACTAAGGCTAAGACTAACCCTAACACTAAACAAAAACCTGACTCAAACACTAACTGTAACATGAAACCTATACCAATTCAAACCCCAGCCTTAACACTAAAGCCAGCCCTAACACTGACTAAACCCTAGCCCTAAACCTAACCCTAAATCAAGCCCTATCCCTAACTCTAACTCTAACCCAAACCTTGAACCTAACCCTAACCCTAAACCCTAAACCTAACCCTAAGCCTAACCTGAACCTGAACCAAAACCCCTAAACCTAACCCTATCCCTAACCCTAACCCTAACTCAATTTAACCCTAAACCTAACCCTAATCCAACCCTAACCCTAACCCTATTCCTCAACCGTCCGCTTAATGCCCAGGGCTGCTGTATCTTTAAGATGGACTCTGGGTGTGGGTCAATTCAACAGGTCTATCCAATGACTCTGTCTCCAACGGCACTCCACAGTGCTCTGGAGAGAGTGCACCGGGGACACTGCACTGCTCCTTTGGTGATTTTTCATTTCCTCTAGCTTGGAAAAAGGTTTTGGTTTTTTATTTCCTCTCCCTGTCCTCCCTACCTTCCTTCCCTTATCTCCAGCCCAAGGAGCCCGTGGGGTGGCCCCAGCTGGCCCGAACCCCGAGGAAGGCCAATGCAGTGAGCGAAAGGACACAGAAATACACCAGCTTTGCCTGCTGCAAGGAGGAGGAGGTCTGGCACTGGAGAAGCAATAGGTTTTTCCATCAGTTCTCCAGTTTCGCCTGCTGTGAGAAGGAGCACCTGGACCCGAGGATCAACAGGTTTTTTCCTAAATCTATATTCTCCAGGCTGTAGTGCGGACTCCCATTCCCCTCCTTGGAGACAGGGGGCACCACTTCCCAACATTTGTGTTTTCCTTCTCTGGGCATTTATTCTGTTTTTACATTTTTCAGTTCTGCTGTGGGTGGGTGTGTAGGTGTGTGGGAATAAGTTTGCTGGGGTTAACATCTAACTGTTTGACTCAGTCCTTTTCGGTTCCTTCCAGACAGCTCAGCCCCAAATTTTTTCCTTTTTATTTCTAATTTTATTTTGTGTTAATACACAGTTTGCTTTCTATTAATTTCAGTTGCTGTTACTATCTTATTGACAGAGGAAAGGACGAGGCCCTTTCCCTTTGGAGGAAGTGCTCATTAAAGAGGGCTTAAGGCTAAAACATTGTCTCGAAAACTGAGACACCTAACCCTACCAAAAATCATAACCCTAAACCTAAACCTAGCCCTAAACTTAACCCTAACCCTAACAAAACCCTAAAGCAACCCTAAACCTAACCCTAATACCAAACCATAAACATAAATTTAATACTGACCCTAATCCTAACGCTAAACCCTAACCCTAAAGCTAACCCGAAGCCTACCCCTAAACCGAACCCTAAATGTAACCCTAACATTAACAATAACCCAAGCCTAACCATAACACTAACACTAACACTAACCCTAACCCAACCCTAACCCTAGCCCGTGCCCAAACCCTTTCCCAAATGCTAGCCCTACCCTAATCCTAACCCTAACCCTAACCCTTAACCAACACTAACCCTAACCCTAACCCTAATCCCAAACTTAACCC
This sequence comes from Corvus brachyrhynchos, assembly GCF_000691975.1. Taxonomy (NCBI): domain Eukaryota; kingdom Metazoa; phylum Chordata; class Aves; order Passeriformes; family Corvidae; genus Corvus; species Corvus brachyrhynchos. The sequence continues at coordinate 2,396,406 of NW_008237222.1, read as the reverse complement.
CAACCCAAAGCCTAACCCTAACCCTAAACATAATGCTTAGCCTAACCCTAACACTTACCATAACCCTTACCCTAACACTAACCCAACACTAGCCCTCACCCTGACCTTAACCCCAACTCCAACCCTAATCCTAACCCTAAACCTGAGCTTGATCCCGAACCTGAACGTGACCCTTACATAAAATTCCCTAAGCAGAGGGATGGAATCCCACTATCTGTCATCCTGGATTTACAGAAAGGCCTCCACCCCTTCCCCCATCCCACCCATTCCATATATTCTCCTGCGGTTCCAGTAACTGTAGAAAATAGCAAACAGTAATTTCAGGTGAGAGTCTGTCTGCCAGAAGTGTTTAATGTGAACACAGAGGTACTGGTGATTTGCTGTAGGGGGGTAACTTCTGATTAAGGCCCGGGATGTGGATTGGCTTTAGTTTCTAAGGCCAAGAAAACAGGGGCACTATAGGTCCTCAGTTGCAGGTCTCACAGAAGTTTCTTGTATTTATGTAATGATGCTGTGCACATTTAGATTCTGGGGTCAGTGTTGCAGGTTCTTGAGATATTGAGTGCTTTTACTGACATCAGATGCAAAGAATTAAAATAGATTTCCTTTCAATCAAAGGTCATTCTCATTGCAAGTGTCTTGGTTTGGAGACAAATTCTAGGAGAAAATGCTTTAAAATGAGTATTTTTCCTTTAAAGAGAGAGAGCTTCAATAACTCCCTCTCTTCTGCCAATGAGGGAAATGGATACTAGGGGATGAAAGTGAAAAAAAAGTAAAACTGTTTATTAACAAAAAAATAAGGGTGCCCTCAAGGCACAGAAAAAGAAATTTAAAAAAACCCCAATTTGAACCTTACACCCTGCCCCCACCTCACTGCGTGGCTGAGAGGCCCAGATGGTGACTTCCCGTCTTTGCCTCTGAGAAGCAGGGAGAAAAAGAGTTCACAGCAGCTGGGAACCTGTTGGATTTCTGGCGTGGGTCTTCTCCTTGCAGCAGCGGAAGTTGGTGGATTTTAATGTAATTTCTCTTTTGGTTCAGCTCCTCTGAGGTCTCGGGTTCGGGGTGGTCCTGCCAAAAAGGGCCAAAAAGAAAAAATCAAGCCAAGACGAAACAGTTCAAGGAGAAAAAAACAAAACAAGCAAACAAAAAAATGCTGGGAGGATTCCCGGTGAGGCCTCCAGGCTAGGGGAAAGGAGGGGAAAAACTTTTTGCTTCACTCTAGGAAAAAATAAATCCAACAAAAGGCACAATGTAGCATCCTGGTCCACAGTGTTGAGAGCGCTGGGAGAGACAGAGATTGAACAGGGCCCACTCAGGAGCCCAAGGCTCCCTGCCCCACCCGCTAGGTCCGTCTTAAAAGATACAGCAACAGTTTTCTGGGCATAGAGCAGACAGTAAGGGAATAAAGCATCATCATAAACCTACTCCAAGACATCAGTTAACTTGACACTTTTTGGCTAATGTGGTTTGAAGGTAGTAAAGGTCAATCTGGTAGACAGCAGAAGTGACAGGTTTGAGAAAGGTAAGTAATACTATTCATGAGACAGTCAAAATATTACGAAAGGGAAGGTCAATGAAGGTTTCAATGAGACTCAAAGTTTTGCTTCTTGTTCAGTATGTGAGAGATGCGCAAATTTACATTTTTGGCCCAGTTGCACACAGATAGCAATTTAGATTTTTTTTTTCAGAATGTGTAGCCTCCCTTCAGTGAACAACTTGGACATCGTTGTGCTTATACAGGTGTCATTGAAAAGTTTAGAGTTCTTAGAAAATGATGGTGTGCTTAAAAATAATAGTATTTTAGAACTCTTATGTTACATATTCAAGCTCTAATCCAGCCTGTAGTAGTCTGATGGGAGGCTGGGATGTCAGTCATGTTAATCGAATGCTGGCACCTGCTTAGTTACTTTTGAGTCCAAGTGGGGTAAGGACAATCAGTAACAGGTAAAGGCCATGAATTCCTCTTCCACATATTCCAGTTACTTTTCTCTGACTTCTAAACAAGATCTGTATTTCCCTGACATCTGATTAAACTTCTTAACTTGCAAACTATGTCCTGCAAGAGCTGACTATTTGTCTATAGACAATTCCAGTGTGGCCAAATGCAGATGCTGATATTTGGTTTGGAGATGTGAGCACATTTAACAGCTAGTAGTGTCAACATGCAGGCATGGATAATAGCTCTGATGTCATGCAAATCAAGGGTTGCCAATACCCCACTTTGGCCTATGTGAGTTGGCTACCAGGAAGATACGGCAATTATCTTAGCAAAGGTTCTTTAGACTTACCCAGAAGAGATTTTAGACATTTATTAGAAATTCCTGGATCCAGGGTCCCTGCTTAGCTGTTAGGGTTACTTTTGTTCCTGGTGTAAAGCAGGAAGCCCATAGGTAATCTCTTTAAATAATTTTTTGGAAAAGTACATCTGCTACCAGAGACAAAGGTTTAGGGGTACATTAACTCCTATCAACCATCTCAAAATTTGTGAAATAAATATCCTTGCTCCGGGGCAGTAAGGTTTAAGAGTATGAACAATATGTTTCACATTTGGAAGCATATACTTGCTTCATATGTGCCTTTAAGATGCAGTAAATATATATGAGGTCACTGTACATAATTGCAGAAAGAATCTGCAAAACTTGTCTGTACAAGCCAAAAGGATTTTAAGTATGAATATTGATTGCTGTGTTTTGTTTACGAGTGCATAGTGTCAGCAATTATTTTAATACTCCTGATGTTTAGACTTTCTTTGTCATGGGATTCTTGACTCGTACAGTAAAAACCTGCCACTTCAAGATCTATGAGCTCCATTTGGGACCAGAATGCTGAATAATGATATTTGTTCTTAGTGTTTGTCACTGTTTGTGAGCCTGCTTGAGCAATTTCTCTGGGAATACAAATTATATTGGTTGTGCAGTTTGCCGGCGACATCCTGTGCATGGTAATGATATGCAAAAAAGTTAGCAGAAGTACAAACCAAAGATGTACGTGGCCCATGTTATATGACTCCTGTTTGCAAAATGCATTCTCTGTATCAGGTCACTAACAGTCCTATGTGTACCAATCATGGCATGCATTTTCTAGCCTTCTCCATGTAGTGCAAAACACACTATTTTATTTACAAAAAAAATCTCTTGGGTAAAACAGTGTTTGCTTAAAGACAAACTTCACAGAATTTGGATACGAGTACATAATTACACAGAAGGCAATATATTAACACATTGTCAAATGGCTGGTGGGGGGACAATGTATTGCTTGGTGATATTAACAAAGAGAAGAACCAGTACCTGAAAACAATAAAAAAGAAAAATTTAAACATTGCTGGTTTGCGAACTTCAATAGCACTAAATTTTGGTAATGGAATATTCATTGTAAGAATGGATGTACGCAGTGACAAGCCAAGGGCACTGTGGATAGGTGGTGATTCCAGCTTCTTCCAGCTCTTTCTTACCTTATATTATGCCATCTTTCACAGAAGAAGTGTTAAAAACCTGCTGCTGAATGGTCTCAAGAGGATTACAAAAGGATAGCAAGATTCCCAAAGGTTTAGACAACAGTCAATACCGTGACAGGATATTGCAACTTTAGTAATTATGATTTTCTTCCATTAAAAGATTAATTGAATTCCATTACCCCTGTTCACAACAACAAATGCTGACTGTTTAGCTCATCCCCGCTTTTCAAGTCCATATTAATGGCATTTTATGTAGCTGGTTTATACAATTGGCAGAGGTTAACTTTAAGTAATACAATCTCTGTGGTTAATAATGGTAATCAAAGTGTTTTCATCTGCAGCTTGGACTGTGAGGTTCATTAGCAGAAATATTTTTCTAGTTTACTTAGATGTTACAGCTATGGATAAGCATTTGGGTATAGTTTATGTCCTCACTCCATTAACAGATTTATCCTGCGACTGTGTGCTGTGCCCATGTTTTATTCCACCTGGCAAGGGAAATTGCAGGAATTAAGGGAATGGTGATGAAAATTATTAGTGGCTGGAAATACTTCTGTATGAGGAAATCAAAAAGTTTGGCCCTGCTTCTTAAGAAAATAAATGAGAAAGTATAGAAAGTAATAAATTAAAAGGTGCATTGCTATTTCTCACGGGGAATTTGCATTATCTCACCAGATTAGCCCCCCACGCTGTTGGGCTATGGAGGTTAGAGTCTATGGAGGTGATTACAACCAACATTTCTATGAATTAAAGTAGTGAATGTACAGATTTCCAGTATAATTTCCATAGAAACTCCCTGGTTTTATCCCTGTACACTTCCATACTCTTTGGAGGGCATGTGTTCAGCTAATGAGCATAATAAAAATGGTTTGCATGTGCAATTTTATACTTGTGTACCTACTGTATTGAATCAGAACTGCCATCAGCTGGACTTTCATAAAGATCTGAAACTGATGTAATCAGGCAGTGGGAATTTTTGCCTATATATTTTGCAGCATTCACTTGATTACTTTGTACAAAGGAAAGAGTTATAGGATTCTGCTGTTCACATGGAAAAGTAAAGCAGTCTTTTCATTGCTTCCTGAACCTTGCTTTACGTGCTTTTCCCTACTATTCTTTCCCTTACATTTACCAAACTTGGAGTGCACTGATGATTCCCATCTGCCTCACTCATCTTTTTTTCCTCAGTGGAAAAGGTTTCAATGGAGATCTTTGCTACCAGTGGTTGATGAATGGGATGTTTGGTCGTGGCCATACCTGGAAACCGTGATGTTTCTGTGGGTCAGGTGGCAAATCTACATCCAAGAATAAATTTCATTTGATGTTTTGTGGCAGGCACAAAATGGGCTGGAGGCAAGGGAGCTCAAAACATGTCTCATTCCAGATGGAATATATTTGAGTATAATAGTTACATTCAGTTAATCATAGAGAATTTTCCAAGTCTTTTTCTATCTTGAATTTTCTAATGAAAATTTTCAGAAGGAATTAGTGTGTTATTAAATACTTTAAATACTTGTTAAATAAAATTTGATCAGATCTTTCTGTAATCCATTTCTCCTGTCCAAATAAATGCAGTTTTTCTGTTCCCAAACAGCTGAATGTTCTTACTATGTTACTGTCTTCTCTACTTATAATCTGATAATTAAGCCTAAAATCTTCCCAGGGTCTGAATGGACCCTTACTATGACACCTGTATAGTGTCTGGAAGTGCCCACCTAAGGGTAATGTCAGGGAAGCACACGAGGCTTCTCTACTGAGAAGCTGGACATAGGCTGCCAGGAAACAAAGGAGCCCTGGCCAGCTTTCACTTCTTGCTGTTGACTCTCCAGAATTAAGCAGCATGTGAGCCGGCTCCTGGGCACTGTGGATGACTGAAATGCAATCCTCAGATTAACAAGATGATAAATACATATAACCCTCAGAATTCATTTTTCCTATTTTTCAGCCTGTTACTGAAAAATTTCTTTGTATATTGGAGAAAAAAAAGTGAAGGAGGTTACCTTGTCTGTTTTAAAATGAAAAACATTTACTAACTAGCTGGGAAACAAAAAACATAGTAAATGTTAAGTTGCAGTTCTGTTTCTCTTTTCCAATGAGATATTAATGACTATTTCCTTTGTTGCTTCCCCTCTTGGAATCTCCTGCCTTTTCCTCATTTCCCTCTTCTGCTCTTCAATTTTTCCTGCCTCCTTCGCTTATCTTTCTATGAATCATGTTCTTTCAGCTGATTAGTGTCATTTTTTTTCTGTTTCTGAGGCATTGCTTTTGTAGTTATAGTATAGGTATGAGGTCTACAGTTGTTCTCGAGTCCTTCCATTCTCTTTGTAGCTCAGCCATATAACTTCAGTCTCAGACTCAAACGTGCCTAGGAAAAGTAAAAAAATCTAAAGGAAACAAACTTTTAAATGACAAACCCAAACAAATTTGCATTAGTAGCAAACAACTTGTGCCCCAGAATAACAAACCAACAAACTAAGAAAGGAAACACTAATAACAAACAAGTTAATCAAACAGAACAAGAAAGGGAAAAATACCTGAAAATAATCATCAGTTTTTGAAGAGCTTTGATCTCACTGTCTCCATCTGCAGCTTGCAATATAAACAGTCTTCATGTTTATAAACATGATGCATCAAAGGAAAAACCCTCACCTAGATGTATTGACTTGCTTTTTCAGTGGTCCAAAATGCCAAGATATTCTCTCCTCCACAGAGGTCACAACATCTGTGGACCTCATAAGGTTTTTAAAATTTCTTTTAAATTTTATGGTGTCTACGTGTTTTTTTGCTAAAAAGTTTTTCCTTGGCATTAAAGCAGCTGCTCAAGAGTTTTTAATGTTTGTTTTGGAATTTACTGGACTGTATTTAAAAAGCTAAGTAAAAAGATTTAAAGCTATTCTTAATCACAGATACTCCAAGAAAAGCATCAATTGTAGCAATGGGGAGCAAAGACAACAAACCTCCTTATATGTCCAAAGAAGATCTGTTTATCGCCAGAAATCGCCCCCTCTTTACACCCTTAATCTCAACCGAACACAACTGAACCAAACTGAACTTAAAGGAGCCAATCACAGTCTCACTGCCAACTGTCACTCACCCAACTCTCTCCTCACTCGCGGCTGCCTCTCGCCCCTCACCCGACTTCCAAGCATCCACCCGCAGCTGGGCCTTTACACAGGGCCTTCTGGTGAGCATAAGCCTCAACCATTCTAACAAATATAATCCCATATTCCACAAACAATGGTTTTGAAACATTTTACATTATTGAACACTGTATTATTTACGGTACACTCATGACTTACAGCAGAAATATGTGAGAAAAAAAGTGCATGAAATATTTTTATGAAAATAAGCTGAACTCAGAGATCCTGACAGGAATTTCAAATGTAGGATAATAACAGAACTGATATTTATGAATTAATTACATATTTAAACATAAATATTATGTAAGTAGCCATTATTTTAGGCACTTACCCCTCTGGGATATTAATAAGAATGAATGAATCTGCATACTAAATGTTAACCCTATCTGTATTATATTGCCTCTGTAGCCTAAAAATTATCTTTGGCTGCCTTACCTAGCAGGGGAGCATCTCTTAACACCCTCATCCTGTTTCCATGGTGGAAACATAGACAAAACGAACAGTTCTAAGGTCTGGGTTGAAAGAGTTTGGATCTGGAGCTTTAGTTCTGCTTGTTATGGAGACTGTAGGGAAACCAGTCCTAAATAGCTGAGCTTTCTCCAAACCCTGCAGAGCAGCAGGATAGCTGCACCAAAAGCTTCTGTTTGGAAGAACAGTTTTAAGTTAGTTTAATCTCTAAAAGAGGAATGCAATTTATTAATAACATGATCTTTCTTTTATTTTTAATACAATTTACTCACAATCAGTGTGGAAGCAGTAAGTCTAATTTAAAACAAAGACCAGTAACCTATTATCTTAGGCGTTTAGTTTAAGATACAAGGACTGCTGTTAGTGGTTTGCAAGCTAAATAAATAGAACAGACTAAGGGAGGGTGAAAGGACTCAACTATCCTTAGTTTTATTGATGGGAAGTATTCAGACATTAAAGTATTTGCCTAAGGACATATTAGGAAAGGATGATTGTTAGTTTAATGAATGCTTTTCTTTTGTGTAACTCAGCCTCTTTATACTTCAGTCTGCTTTGATCAGTAGATATCAACATTACTATTTAAGACATTTGAAAATAACTCATACAGGAGATTTTCTGAGAACATCAGGCAGGTCTGTGGCGGAATACAAAAGTCCTAGCTTGAAGTGTGTCATAGTCCACAGTGCTAAGAATAACGTCTGGAGCTTTTTCCTTTTACCTTGAACTTTGGCAATCATTAGTGTGATCCTAAGAAGATGAGTGGATCTTGTATTTATGTATTTTGGCTCCTAGTCTATCTAAACAATAACTCTTGACAGATATTACCTACACAGTTTGGTCTGTTCAGACTGGAGAAAGGGAGACTGAGGGGAGACCTTACTGCAGTTACAACTTCCTTGTGAGTGGAAGAGGAGGGGCAGACACTGATTTCATCTCTGTGGTGCCCAGTGACCGGACCTCAGGGAGTGGCCTGAAGTTGTGTCAAGGGAGGGTTAGGTTGGGTATTAGAAAAAGGTTCTTCAGCCAAAGGGTGGTTGGGCACTGGAAAGGGCTCCTTGTGGAAGTGGTCACAGCCCCAAGCCTGAGGAGTTCAAGAAGCGTTTGGACAATGCTCTCAGGCACATGGTATGACTCTTGGGGATGGTCCTGCACAGGACAAAGAGTCAGACTTGATGATTCTGATGTGTCTCTTCCAACTCAGCATATTCTGTCATTCTGTGTTTCCGTAATTTTGTGTTCAAGAAGACCTGAGATAAAATCCTCATGTATTTCTTTCACATTTTTTGGCATAGGAAAACATGGTAGGGAAAAGAAGCCAGACCTGCAGCAGCCAGGGGTGAGGCAGAGGTGGTTTCTTTGAGGTTTGGCTTCAAACGATGTAAACACACCATGAGGGCATGTATTGGCCTGTCTCAGCAAGGAGCTCATGAGTTTACCTTCTCCTTGGGAATCTGTGCCTGCCTCTATCTTCACACTGTCCCATGCTGCCCATGAAATATGATGTGTTTCTTTTACAGATTCTACTAAAGCTGCTCTTTTCCTCCCATCCCCTCTTCCCCATTACTGCAACACCTGCAGAGTGGCTTTTGAAGGGAAGAAACAAATGGGCTTAGTTTTCAAATAACCAGTTGTTCACACATGGCAAATGTTCAGGGATTCAGATGCTGTGCATGTGCAGCTGTTGCAGATCTGTTGGAGAGTGATAACTGCACAAAATTCATTTGCAAATGTATCTCATCTTACAAAACAATCTGTGGACTGTCAGCTGCCGATGACTTTTTCCAGCTTTACAACTTTCCATCCACAATTTTGTAATCTTGTGATTTGACAGGACTGCAATGTCACCTGATATGTCAGGTGCTCAGATAGTAAGTAGCGATTTGAAAAATGTTAGACTTGTGGAAGAGGCAGATGTAGACAGTCATATCCTGACCAGGAGCCTAGTTTACTCATGAGCCTCCTGTACCATCTGTACACATCTTTACATAGAAAAGCTTTCCTTGAAATATGGTGTTTCTTGACAGAAAAGGAGAAAAAGCAAACCAGAATGTTCATCAGTGACCACAAAAAATTAATTGTAGCTGATGTATGTAATATGCTGCTATGTACTCCTGAAGGAATGGAAGGAATTTCAGGAAGAATTCCTGAATGTTCCTTTTCCACCTGTGGGAGTAGGAAAAAATAATAGTTCAAAATACTTGTTAAAAGTTCCTCATCTTCCCTGCACATTTCAAAAGGAGATACGTCTGCTGAAAGGAATTGCAGCTATCTGCTTTGTCGTAAGTTGGTGGGAAGCAAGATTGAAGTAAAGGGACTTTTTGTTTCCAGTGGATTCAGAACACCAAGAAGCCAATAAATTTGGGCTTTTTTAGGAGGCTAGAGTCAGCTATTTCCACACAAATAGTAGTTCTACAAGCCCAAAATAATTTTTCCAGCCTACTGTAAAAGTTATTTGAAGAGCTTACATCTGTCAGCTGGAAATATTCAGCCTTTAGTAGATCATGGGAATATATTCTTGTTTTGCCCTATAAATAGCTACTTTTGGAAATGCCTCACTAACAGGAATTTGTGAGCACTTTGGCTATATTGATACTGATTTCTGGGGTCAAACACAGGAACAAAGAATTTTCAAGGAGTAGTCTTAAACCTTAAAGTTCCGCTTCCATTTTAGAAGCAAAAGCATAGCAGAGAGATGCAAAAGAAAAAAACATCTCAAAAAAGACTTACCAGTCCTCTAACAGCCTTAGGCAGTTCAACTCCAGCAGCTTGTGAAGTTGTCTTATTAGTCAGTGTCAAATGATGGCATTTCTGCTCTAGGTCTAGTGTCAAACTGTCAGCAGGCTGACAACTTAACTTCATGGCAGAAATAAATATAAAAGTAAAAAAATAATTCTCACTTTTTCCTCTAGTTTTTACAGACTTAAAGGTTACAAAACTGATTGAAGATAAAATGAAGCAAATGACTACAAACCCCCAGTATTCAATCAAATTGATACACACCCATAAGAAAACAAGTGGAAAACATTATTTTAAATGAGAGGTTTTTGTAAGGCTATCAGTGACTTTACCTGTGTAGGTAAAATGTACAGTAAATAAGACAGATGTAAGTACTTTTGTGCATTTCAATTTGTTATGTAAAAGTGTTTTTGACTAAGAATGCTGATGAGAAAGCAGAGCAGAGGCTGATCTACATTTGGAGATAGTTAACAGACATAAATACCAGAAATGGAGAGCAATTGTCTAGACTGGCAAAAGTGATATAATAGGCACAGTACATTGAATTTGACATGTAAAAGTGAAAATTGGGTTGTAATGTCTAGCAGTCAATGAGGTAAGGCTGTGAAAGAGAATGCCTTTTGTTTGTATGTTTGGGGTTTTTTTTGAGGAACTGGAGGTATAACTTATGACATCAGAGGCCTATTTCCAACTCTTTAGCAAACTTCCTTGGAGAAAGGCCGAATTTCCTCAGGATATGGTCTCCTCTCTGTGTTGAGTTTTTGTACTCATCTCTTCAACACAAAAGCAATCTTTTGTAATGCATGTCCCTAAAGAGCCCATAAACATAATTTTCTTTATCCTGCTGTTTTTATTTATCCTGAAACACAAGTAATAATAATAAGCATTGTATCAAAATTTTGTTTTTGAGGATGTTCTGGGAAGTGTCATTGTTTGGTCTGTGAAAATTAGCTTTTAACACCCAAGGCGGAGTAAGAAATAATTACCTCCTCTTGTCTTTTATGTCTTTCCCTGTAGCTTTAGACTCACAAATTTCAGACATTCTCTTTTGAATTGCATCTGGTGGAGCTGTTTTTTATCTGTCACACTGAATGACCAACTGATAAAAAAATCTACTGTTTTGAACAGAATAGATTGAAATAGACCAATTAGGTTTTTGAAAAAATCTAAATATTCTTTATATTTAACCAAAAGAGCTTAAAAAGTGAGAGCAACCTTTTCGGTTATAAAAGGAATTCTTTTTTCCTGTTGCTATTTTTTAAACTCTTCTCTCAAGAAACAAGCAAGGCTTTCATATCATAAAGGAGCCATCACTTCGTTAGGGAACTACCCCAAATCAAAATAATTTAACAAAATGTTTGCTGAAAGTATTTCAACATTCTTATGAGGAGAAGCAGAAGTAGAGCTGTAGTCAAAACTAACAGGTAGGTGATCAGTTGCAGAATTTTCAGGCACTACAATACTTTGTCTTTTCCCTCCAACTGCTGTTTCAGTTTTTGTTTGGGACAGTACCCAATGCTTATTAGATCCATAAAATATTTCCATGCTCAGGGTTTTCTCATCTCACTAGAATGTTTTTTTTCCTCCCAAATTTACTATTCTGAATTGAGCTGAAGCTGGGACCACTTAAAGAGCAAGTTCATGGTCAGAGTGTTCATTTGGCTGGAGAAAATGTCAATATTATGATAACCTTTGAGTAGGAAGACTGACCTGTTTTTCCCACACTTTGGTCCTCAATGTCCCTTGACAGGCAGAGTACGGGGTGAGATGAGCCTTTTGTCTCTTTTGATGGACAATAATTCTGTTCTGTGTCACCTTCATGATGAAAGATTTATCAAAAGCCTCTGAAAAGATTTTTTGGTTTCTAGCATTTGTTCTTTTTCTCTATTATGTAAAAACATCCCAACCTTCCCTAGATAAAGCTTTTTACAGTGTGACAACAGTTGTGCATACCTTATTTAAGAGAAGATAAAATGATCTTCTCATTTGTTAATATTAAATATAATTTCTTCCTTTATTCTTCCTTTATTATATATTACCTTTGCCTAATGAGCAAAATCACAGTTTACTACTTCAATTTCAAGAGTGCCTGTGGTCAAGAGGTTTTTTACATTGTTTTTTTTGTTGTTGTTTGTTTGAGTTTTTTGTTTTGTTTTTTTGGTGATTTGAGGGTTTTTTTTTTGTTCGTTTGGTTTTTGGTTATTTATTTATTTTTTAAATTATTTTTCCTTCTTTCACCACAACTGATCTCTTTGCATCTTGTTCTTGGATTTATTTATTCACTGAGTGTAACTTGCAATATGAGCTGATACAAACTCATACACACATACCTGCAGATACAGATGAATTGTGACACTGCGGAGCAGTTGGTACTCTGATACTTTCAAAGGAAGAAAGGCATTCTTCTTAGTGCTTGTGTTTTTTTTTTTTAATCTCCTAGGCTTTCAGAGTATCTTAGCATGTACAAAAAGGAAGTGACAGGATAGGCCCATATTTTATGTCCCCAGAAGAGACTTTTTTTGGACAGAGGGTCTGATGATATTCTTGTTACACATCTGAAATTACCTGAAATGGATGCAGAGCTTTAAGAATAAAAATAAATTCAAAATCTTCCACTGTGCTGGCATTCATACAGCAGGGCCAAGAAATCACTTTCAGGAACTCCATTCCTTCAAAGGAAAAGGTTGCCTTCCTCTTTAATGTCTGACAGCCAGAGGCAATCAAAAGGGATGCCACCATGGATATGTTGCTCTTACTGGATCCTCTACCTTCACAATCACTGCATTCACCAAGCATTCTCCTCCTTCAGTATAGCACTTGATGGAAAAAAAATCTTCTAGTCTTCTCTATTTTAAAATTACAAAATGAATCCCCACTTGCATTATAAAGGCTAAAGCTATCAATAGCTTTCTCTTCTGTGGTAAAATTGTTGTCACTACTCACCTAAGCAACTGTTTCTTTAATTCAAAAGTAGGCTCACTGGCGTTTAGAATGTCTTTAAAAGTGATTGACAAATGATACGTAACGCAGTTCTTAGTGCCCGAAGCATGAGTTCTGCCATGCCCCAGGTCAGAGAGAGTCCAGCTGCGTTACTTCTGCCCATCACAGAAGCGACTTCGGCATCAGGAAAAGAGCTGCTTGCTGGGCTAGCTAGCTGGCTTCTTTGCAGAGGGAACACGGCAGGAGCTGATGGTATAGGCTCACGTTAGCTCAGAGACAAAGGAAGAGAGAGGCTGTTCAGGTCTGACTCCTAATAGGTTTATTGTTAGAAGTTTCGCAACCCGAACTGAGCTCAGAAGGCTGGAATGCGATGTGATGGGAATGATGGGATGGTGCCCTGAGGCTTGCCCTCAGTTTTATAGGGAATTTGAAAACCCCGGTGAAAGGGGAAAACAAGCAATGAGTTACAAGCCAGGGGAGGATACAATGTAACAAGAACCACTGGGCGAAACTGAGAGGTGGGAGTTATAACAGAGCCAATGAACAACCGAGTAAGCGAGAATTTTCCCGAACCAGGGGAGGCGGCTTGTACCTGGGCACCGCCCAGGGGGTGCGGCTTAGGCTTCTGAGCCGCCCCTCGACCCACCCTCTGAGTCTGCCTCTTCGGGAAACTCGGTCCAGGGGATGGGCTGGGATTGCTTGGCATTACGCAGCCCCAGCCCCGCAGTGAGCTGGGTCACACCAACAAATACCAAATTGGATTTACTTGTTTATAAAACTTTAACATTGACTGAAATACATCTGTAATCATTCTAAATCAACTGAAATTTGACAAAATTTTTGTTCTCTTCAAACTGAAGTTTCAAGCGTAGAAGTGCATTATGATCTAATAAATATACAGAGATATTTAAATAGTACATGAGGGTTTTATTGAAAGTCTATCAAGCCTAAATCTTTATGTAATCAAAATATCCTCTTTTGCAATAAAAAGGGAAAAATGGGTAGTACTACTGATTCCAATTTCACTTGTTAGGTTGATCTAAAATGACACAAATTTTCCAGATTTATGCTAATAAAAAGAGCAGAAGTGAGATGAGAACTAACCCCAACTGGTGCTCAGTACCTCCTAGCATTAGTATTTTGATTCATAAGTGCACTTGTAACTTTTATATTATCCTTTCTCTACAAAAGGGATATATTAAATTATCTGCTTATGTTTATTCATAAATAGAATACTCCTCTCCCCCACCTTACAGAAACACAGTGGGGGAAAAGCAAAATCTACCAAAATTAACAGAATTGCAGAGTCAGGGAATAGACCATGTCAAGACTGTTTCTGAATATCTGCAAAGACGGATACTCTGCAATGTCTCTAGAAAACCTTTGCCTGTGCTCCTTATTTTCAGATAGAGCTTTCTGTGTTTCAGTTTGTCCCCTTGTCCTGTTACTGGAAACTGGAAAGAACCTGGCTCCATCTTCTTTCCCTTCAGCTAGGTGTGCACATTGATTTGATCCGCCTGAGCCCTTCTCATCTCTGGGCTGAACAGTTCCTGTTCTCTCAGCTGCTCCTGATATAAAATATGGTCCAATGCCTTAATCATCTTAGTGGCCCTTATCTTCAGGCCTCTTATGAACTTGCAAAATATCAATATTTAATTCTTTAAGCATTGAGTTCAACTGTCCTCTAAGATAGAACAATGTTTTGTTTTTATATATTTGATAAACTGGAGAGAAAAGTAGTCATAATTTGGGATTTGTTTTACAGTGATGAAGTCTAATGTGGTGATCTGTTTACCCACTGCTTTTCTGATCCCATATTGTTCTCCTCTGCTTTCCCCTGCCCCTAGCCCTGGCCACTCCCTCGGGTTCTCCCTATCCGTTCCTGTACCCTAGCTCCGCCCATGTACTGCCCCCGAGCCCCTGAGAAAACCCCCTGCACCCAGATCAAAAGATCTCTCTGCCTCTGGGGATCGCTGGGACAAGGTGTAACTATTAAAGATCTTCGGAAGCCCAGTGAGGGACCCTTTTCTGCCTCCTTTGTCATCACTGTGATGTAGAGCTGATAGCTAGCTGGAGCAAAACTGCAGAGCCATCCAAAATGGACTACGGGGGGTGAAATGGTCACACTGCCCTAAGCAGCTCTGCTGAGCACTCAGGGAGTGCTGAGCACTACAACGGTCTAACATTCTGAGAAAATAATATTGCTTTTTAAATATTTCATCCAGGGCAATAAAAGGAATCTCATAAGGGTATGGAAAAATATTATTTTATTATTATTATTATTATCTTATTCCTCCCATTACTTTTCACCATGATTGCATTATATTGACCCTCAACTTACAGATTTTTGGGATAAATCAGCATTACAAAATATAGAGACATATTTGAGTGTCTGCATCCAGATTGTACTGTGGGAAGGATGAGGAATGCAGGTTTCTCAGTAGTGGGAAGGAGTAAGAAGTTTTCTTATACATGTGTATTAAGTGCCCATATTTCTAAATGAGAGCCTGTTCTGAAGGCTGCTGCTTTGCTTATAGTCCTGACTAGCTATTTATCCTCATCCCATCAACAGTGGGAATAGGGAGTCTACTCATTGTCCACTGTCACCAAAATCCGGGAAATAAACTCTCCAGCCAGTTTACTAGATTAGAAAGCTGACATTACTTTATTAGCAGTGCTGGATGCATGGGGAATTCTCCTCATGCATGCCCAGTATCCTAACAGACCAGGTTGTATTCCTGAAACTAATAAATATTCATCACATTTCCTGACTACACGCATATTTGCTAATTATTTCCATGGATTTATTTGGATATGGTTCTACATCTTCTGATTAATCTTTTCTCCTTGAGAGTATTTCAAATATGCCATCAGGTCATAATGTATTTTTCTTACCATTCTTTGTTCTGACACACCATCCTTGTTCTCAAAACTAGGATATCTGCTAGTATGTATTAATCACTAATATAAATAAATATGGAAGCATTAGCTAGCACAAGATGGCTTAGTCACAGATGTAGGGCATTAACACAAGGCTACATTAAACTCTGGTATTTGTACTAAGCACTGTAGGGTACAAAACTAAGCATAAACCACGAATATAGGGAAATTGCACTAAAGTTAAAAGAGTTTTCCAACATTTTTCCCCACTTCTGCGTAGATTTCTTACAGAAATATAATTTGTTCAGTAACACCATCATCAGACCCTTCTTTCAGTAGTAGACCATACTACTTCTCAGGACTGAATTGACATCAGATACTATAAAGACATATCGAGGGAAGAGAAGCCAATGATAAAATCTTCTCTTGTGCTTTTTTTGGTAATAGACATGTTGCAGTTACCATTCTCTTCCATTCTAATATCTTCCATCAGCACTGAAATTACCTGTTCTGAAAAGTTCATGGCCAGAGTATGAGCAACAGTGTGGTTACTATGAATTCTTTCAATATAAACTGAGAATAAAAACAAGCCTTGTATACACTAAATATTTATTCCTAAATGTGTCACATTGTTCTAAAGCATCATTGGATTTTAAAGACACACTAATCACATTAAAAACAAATACCATGTGAAGTTGTGATATTAGCTGTGTCTTTATATGTGTCAAATAGATTTCCATTAACAAACCGAAACTTGATTGCAGAGGTAGTGAACAATCAGTCTCTCTGACTTATAAATAAGAGAGCAATTTATTCTTACTTTTTATAGAAATCATTATGGAAGATATGGAAGAAAAGGCTTTAAAATTAGCAAAATGTAAACCAAAAGATATTGTATAAATATGTGACACATTAGTATTAAAGGAATACATGAACAAATCTAACAAATTCACAAGGGAGATGTGAAAGGATGACATGCTACCATTCCCTTCTGCAATGATCATTAAGAAAGATGATTGTCTTTCACAGTTGAGAGAAAGGATACCAATTCAGAGGCCAATTTAAATTATAAATCAAATCTCTGTCCTACAGTTTCAGTGTAAAGTAGTCAAAACACTCGTTGATTAAGTACTTAAGAGTTGTGAAGCAGAATTCTGGAAGGAGAACTTAATCATATTAGAAATACATTGCTAAGCAACAGGTTTCTTTTGCAACCCATTAACAAAAAAGAAAATAAAAAGAAATGTTCAACCTGAGGCTACAAAGAAAAAGTAGTTTCCACATGAAAACAAAGCAATACCTAATAAACAATACACAACAGGGGATTCAGAACTGTTCAGTGTTACCCTAAGCCTGCCATCCCTGAAGGATATGGGTGGTGCTCGGTTTAGAACTCCTGGCTCAGCTTGTGGAGGTTTGGTTTCTTTACAAAGCCTTAAGTTACTTGCTTTTAAAAATGAAGAACATATTTTAAGCCAAGATAAAAACTGTTGCATGTGGGAAGACTAAACCAAAAAGACTTTTACCACACATTAAGATCCTACCAGAAGGGCGGGTAGCTCTCTGTGAGTCCAAGGATCCTTTTTTGTACTTTCTGCAGTTACTGTTAGAAACCTGTGCACTCCTTAGCTTTTTCTTGTGTGCTTTCCATGAGACCACACTGATACAGAAAGGCAGAAGAGAAGGACAGCTCTTAGGTCTAGTGTCCTAGTAAGATTTTAGTGTTCCATAAAATCTAGAAAGAACCATATAAACCACAGTCCATGTCTATTGGAAGCCTTGGAGAAAGGACAGTCCCTTTCTTTTGAATAGGACATTGTGTTGTATTTTTATTGAAGAATTTAAATTAAACTTTGTCTTTAAAGTATATGAAAACTTCACTTTACATCATTCAATCCTATGGCTTTTGAGGCTGCAATTCGTGCAAGTGTGCTGCATCAGCTTCAGACATAGAAATAAAAATTTGTGGGGGGGTGTGATTTTGTTGTTTATTTGGGGTTGTTTGTTTGGTTTTTTTGTTTAGGCTTTTTTTGTTTGTTTTTGTTTCAGTTTTTGTTTTTTTTCCCCCCTTGTCTTTTGCCTTTTACATAGCAGTTAGAGGTTGAGGGCTATAACAAGGCTTCTCTGAGCTTCCTTAAATGTTCACCAATAGTATGGCCCATTATCACAAATGGCAGATATGAACATGTTCCATTTTTCTCACTTAGGATTTTCTGTTTTATTCTATTACTTATTTATGGGAACTGGTCAACCTTAGAACAACCTCGGAGTGCTGTGAAGACGTCTAGGTTTTATGTTATTTGTCAAAATTAGCATTGGGTCACCTGTTTCTAGAGAAAATCACTGCTGTAAGAGAAAGTGTTTGTTCAATATTGCTAGTCTGAAATTTAGTCAAAGTTTAAGATTTAGGCTAGAATTCTGGGCCAGTATTTCTGTCTTGTATAACATACTGGTTTGTTTTTTCATTAGTGAATTTCTGCTTTCTCTGGTGTCCTGAGCAGCAGATGTCTCATTAGCACCTGAGCTATGCCAGCTTCTGTGGAAGGCTCCAAACTGATTAAACACATGTTCTATTTTTATTTCTTTATGAGTCATTATTTAAACGTTTTATCACCAGATTGCCACACTTAATTACATGTAGCCATAATTAAATATGAATATCTGCAGATCTGGATTGTTATTTTTGCTATAACTTCAATAAAATATTTTCCTCTTTGCTAATTAAATGCTATAAAGAAGGAGAGAAAGAAAAAAGGAAAAAAGAACCCAGCAAGAATTATCAAGTATATATAAAATATCTATCAAATATCCTTGTGAACGACTTAGAAAAGGCACTTTTTCTAAACAAGGGTGACATTGTATGATAAAGATATAAGGCAAAAAGCATTGTTTTGATATTTAAAAGTGTTGTCTGTTATCCACCAGATTTAATCATTCAGAAGTCACTGCAGTCCTTGCAAAATTAACAGAGTGAGTTCTTTTGGAACGTGGTTTTGGATAAGTGAAGAAGTCGTCTTTGGGAACTGTCAGGATAAACAATGCTTAACAAATTTCTTTATCTTCTGTGATAAAATGACTCGGTGGATGGGTAGAGAGCAATTTTCCTTGATGTTTGCAAGACTTTGATGCTGTCTTCCCCAATATTCTCATGTTCAAGTGAAGATGCTATGGTTTGGTTGAGTAGACAAATGACTGAGTAAAAAAGTGAATGATTTGCATTAGAGATTTAATTGGTTATACTGAACCGGTTGCATGTGACAAATGGAGTACCAGAATCTGGGGACTGTCCTGGGACCTGTTCCATTGAACATCTTAATCAGTGACACGGGGGAAGTAACAGAGTGTTTGTTCATAAAGTTTTCAAATGACACCAAACTGGGGACAGTCAGACATCCAAGGATGGGACTGCCATCCACAGAGACATAGGTGGGTTGCATGAAGGGGGTCCGCAGGAATCAAGGAAATGCACAAGACTTGTGCACAAAATCAACTGTGCAATTGAGAAGGAGGAAATCCTTGCAGTCAAATAGGCTGGGAAAGAGCTTTCCTGAAAATATCCCTGATTTATGGCTCATGAGCCATATTCTGGTTCACAGTGAGCTAGCTGGTAGCCACCAGTGTGCACAGGCAGCAAAGATCCTGGGCTGTGTTAACAGGATTATGGCAGTAGATAAGGAGACGTGATTATCCCCCTCTTCTCAGCACTCACCAGACTGCATGTAGATACTGCGTGCAGTTTATGGCCTCCTGAAACAAGGCATAGGTGATAAACTGGATTGTGTTGAGCAGAAAGCTTCAAAAATGAGCATGAGCTGGAGCACTTGACCTGTGAGGAGGAGGAACTGGAGTTCATTCATCCAGGGGAGGAGACCTAGCAGCAGCCCCCCACTCAGTACCCGGGAAGAGCTTACTGGGAAGATGAAGCCATGCTGTTCAGCAAGGCAGATGGAGGTACAACAGGAGAAAACAGGCATAAGGTGAAAAAGAAGACTTCACACTGTGTATCAGGAAAAAATATTTTCACTATGAGTACAGCCAAACAGTAGTACAGCTTGTCCAGGGAGTTTGTGTACCCTTCATTCTTGTAGGTTTTCAAGACAGGACTGGATAAAGACCTGAACAACATGGTCTAATCTTATAGCTGACCCTTTTAGAAGCAAGAAATTGAACTAGAGACCTCCAGAGGTTCCTTTCAACCTGAATTTTTGTGTGATCCTAGTCTTTCACTATTTAGGAACCTGCTAGGATCTGTACTGATACAGGATTTTGCCCATGGAAAACTGTGGAAACTATTTGTTGCCTTAAAAATGTTAGTCACAGTGGACTGTGAAGTAAAACAAAAAAAAAATCAGGTTAGATTTTGGGAATATGAAAAATGATTCAATTTGAATGACTTTGGTACATTATGGACACATAATGATTCTTAAGTATTTTTAAAAATTGTGTCTTTAAAATGTTATGAAGAAGGGAAGGCACATATAGACTGTTTCCAATTTTCAGAAGTTCTGCAGGTAAATATTTTACCTAAAAAATAATTTTTGAATTGTTATTGTAAAAGCATATTATTTTGTTGAGTTTATTTAATGAAATCCATTGATAAGGCAAGAGCTTTGCTACTGTTTTATGAATGCTGATAGGCTCAGAAGGTACAATCTGAGCTGAATGTTACACAGTTGCCCGTCTGTCTTTTCTAGCTCACCTGACTCCTGAGTAGTTTCCAAATATACTGATAACATTGCTATTTTTTTAAAATCAGGCTCTTTTTCTAGCTGATAGTACCTCTTTTGGTAATATAATATGCCTATTGCATGTCATTTGTTGAGTGTGCTCCTATTCCTCACTCTTTATGTAGGTCAAGGTCTGAGAAACTTCTCTGAGTTTCAGACCAACATTTGCTCCATAAAGCTGAATTAAGTTTATAGATAAAACAGCTTCTTCTTTTTCAAATTCTACTCCTAGTCCATGAAAGCTGTCATTCTAATCACAGCGCATTCCTTTCCCATCTCCTCTTGTTATGTGGGTTAAAATAACTCATCAGTCTCAGAATTGCGTATTAGCTTTGAATTGCCTCATTATAGCAATGCTAAAATGGGATATTCAAAAAAGAAGAAGAGAAAAAAACCCTGGAAACCTTTCCATCACTGTTCAGTCATGATTTAGACAGACCTTTAATCTAAAGCCTCTAGAGAGGCTCTAAACTACAGAAGGGTTCTGCAGTGGATGGAATAATATTATAATGCATGATGGAATGTCATAGTGTAAAAAACCTGGAGTTTGGGGGGAACTAGAAATAAAGTTAAAATTTCATTAAATCTGTGTCTGTTGAAAGCAATGGGGAATTTGTCCCTGAGGTTTCATCCATTGTGGGTTAATATTTTTTTAACCTCTTGAGTTAGTTTGAGTGGTTTAGACTTGAGCGAAGAAGTGTATCCAGGACCCCATGGCCTGGAATGCTTTGGCAGCAGCAAGGCTGCAGTTTGATGGTAGATGCAGTCCTGGATTAGGAGTGTCATGTAAACTGGACTGTGTCAGGAGAGGGGAGCAGAGTATTAGGCACGCTGACTCAGAGTTCCTGTCCACACTGAAGCATGAAAATGTTTGCTCCTGCTGGTCTTATTAGTGACAGGGATGCTCACTTGTGTGGTTTTGAATGTCGGAAACTGACACTGCTAAGTACAAATTGTTGAAACCAGTGCTAACAATATCCATTAATACATTTAAGAAAAAAAGCAAAATATCCTTTCCATTACTTCAGAAGAGATCTGAGACCTGATATTGATTAATTCATGTTAGTTGCCTGGAAGATAACAAGGATTGTATATATGCGAAAACCTGTAATAATTTGCCAGAATAATTTCAATGCTATATAAATAAAAATAATTCTTGTGCAGTAGGCAGATGAAGATGTTGTTAAATATGAAATGGTTTAATATATTCTCATTTTTAAATTCTAGCAAAAATAAAAAATAATATTTCTTTTGAGTGTAATAATTTTCATGATACACTTTTCCACATGATGTCTTAGAGTTCACAAATGCAGAATTGCATCTTTGAAATGATAGTGGTAATTAATGTGAGTGAATTTATATGTAAACTGGTGTTTTCTCGGGAGCTCTTAAATACATATCTTTGACATCTTTGCAAGCTCTTTAAACTTTCCCTGGAAAACATCACTGTTTCAGAGGATGTTGATACAGGCTGTTAAAGACAGGCTGAATATAATTAAAGACACCTGAAAGCATTTCCTCTCTAAGTGTTTGAAGTTGGGGAGGAAAGAGCTGATTCAAAACATCTGGCAAAAAGGAAGGGAAAGAAGGAAAAACAGAGAAAGGGAAAAGCAAGCCACGTCACACTATCACTCTTTGTGGAGACTGGCTATTGGAATGGTAGCAAGTCCTCCCATGGAGCCTGGGAGTTGCAGGCCTCCCCTGCTCCCCATGGGGAACTCAAATTTCAGAAGGTGAGGGGAGTTGTGTTTCCTGGATCTTTGCCTTTCTGTGCATATGAAGTATTTTTGTTCTCTAAACCACAGAATCAGCAGGGATGTCTTCAAAAGGAGGGTTAAGAGCTTTTCCCCTGTTTTTATTACACTGTGAATTCTTAGCACAGTGCATTGATTTTATTTAGCACCTTTATGGGCACAGATAGTGGCTTTATGCTGAAACTCCTAGAGCTTCATAGCTCTGCTTCAGTATTTAACTAACTTGTATTGGCACTAACACCATGGTAGTAATGCAAGGGAGATGAGTAGAGCATAAACTATATAATAAAACTAATGAATAAATGGCTGATAATAATTTAAAGCATCTATAAAACTGCAACCCTTGACAGCATAGATGTCTAAATGCTAGAAGTTGCATTCCAGATAAAATTTCTGAGAGTGCTTTCTCACACCTGGGGGGCTAGACAAGATTCTGAACCCTGCAGTTCAAATTATAGAGAGAAAAGTCTTGCAGCTTAGAAAATATGTGGTTATTATATTGGATTAAATGACAATATCCATTAAATATCAGAGAAAATGCACTTTCAGAGTTATACAAGATGTGAAAAAAAAAATTTTTTTTTAGGAGGTTGGAGAACATAAATTCTCTATTGACATCTCTGGGACTATTCAAAGACTTTGCAGAGGTCATATAAATAGACATTTTAGACAGGTATAACCACATCCTTGGTGACAGCAGTGACAACTTCATATGCTCATGGAGAAGTACTCTGTCATCATGTGGTGCTAAGCTGGTCTATGTAGACTCAACAGGATAAATTAACTTGGCAGGGTCTCCAGTCTTGCCTAGACAGACTGCTCCTAGGACCTGAAGTAGATTAAGCAGAGCTACAGCAACTTTGATGGATTTCAGACTCTCAGCCTTTGGATAAGAGTATGCAACATTTCTGAGATTATTGTGGTGATCAATTGATTATGTGACCACTGATCAACAAGAAAAACATTGGTGCATGAAAGACAGAAAGCAGCAAAGTGTATGTGTCCAAGAAATACTTCAAAGGTCTTTTCTCTCTAGCACTGCAAAACCTAAGCCAGTGAATTGTCACTCTCCTATCAAAGTGTTCCTGCTCTTTGAAATCCATTCATGTGAACTTATTTTACAGATATGTTTCTAAATTAATGCTTGTTTTGCAGACAACTTTCCTTCCAGGAGCTGGGGAAATTTAATGGTGTCCTGTAGTTAAAACAATTCCTCTCCTGGTGATGTCATCAGTATTATCAGTTTATGGAAAATGCCCAGCACTTTAAAAACTGTTTTCTTTGATGGGATAATTTATTTACAAATATGCAATAAATACAGATTTCACTAATAGAAAAAATGGAGATTTAAAAAACAATTGAAAAAAAGGATGCTCTGCTTTTAAAGCTATGCCATCAATCTGAGGGCGAGTCTTCATTTATATATGTATGTTTCATAAAATATTGGTGTTTAGGATGGTTTGGTTTTGGAGAAAAGGTTTTATTGTCTTCTCATATTTATTTTTGTCCCACAGTTTTCATTTTGAATCATTTTGAAGCAGTCTTTCACAGAACACTCAGGTATGATGAAATGAAAGGAAAAAAAATAGCCATGCTCACCCATTCTTCCTGATATAAATATTAATAGTGTTGAGTGTATCACACTGGAGCACAAAGAACACCTTTAACAGTGACATTTACAAAGCAGATCAAGTGTCAGCTAAGGTGAGCTGGTATGGAGTTGTACAAAGGGAAAGTAGAAGAGCAAACTCAGTGTTAACCAGGGGCAGAGCCACGCTGAGGTTACGTTCCCAGATGTAGGTATCATGACTCTTTTTTTCTTCTTCAGTGTTTTGAAGTTAATTTTCCTTTTCATGGAAATTCAGTGTTGTACAGAGGAAATAAAGATACTGTAACTCCTTCATCAGTCAGAGTGGTCTGGGATTTTACTCCTGTGACTTGGTATAAGTTAGAACCCTCAAAGCAAATGGAACAAGCCCTGCTCTGTGGGCACTAGATCACACCCTCTTTTTCACAGATGATACTGAAATCAATGTACTGGGGAAAAGTCCCTTTTCTTCAGTTTGTGTCAGTTCTGTTGTTAGGAAACTGTTCCTTCATAAGGGAGCCATCAGAATGCAGCTGCCCAATGTTGCTACTTTAGGCTATAAAATATGATGGAAAAACAGATGATAAACGAACCCTCCATTGAAGACAGGGGAACTGCTGGAATTTACTGGTGTTGGTTGGGGAGCACAGAAACAACATAATGAAATGCTAGTTAATTAAGAAAATCTAGTTAAGATATGTCATGAGAACTGAGTGAGAGATGATTTTAACCCATAGATCAAAAGTCTGTAACTCCACAGCTGAAATGTGCAGACAAATAATTCAGCCAAACAGTGAAAGAAAGAACAGGTACTGCTATGGAAGGAAAACCCCATAAAATAGACTGATCTATTAACCTGTTTGTGTTAAATCAAGTTGAAAAAAGCTCTTAACAGAATAATTTGTGAGTTTCATTGTGGATGACTTTGTTTCCATTGGTATGCATACCTGGTGTGGTTCTTCATCCTGTACCTGAGTAAATTCAAGGTAGTAAATGCATCTGACCTGGGATGAGAATATGTGAAGTAATCCTGAAATACAAATGATGACTGAGTAAATGCAATCAGAACACAGTATGTTTTCAGTGCTTAAACTTATTTGTTATGATTTACTCACATATGGTTAGACCTAATATTCAGTTCTTATGGCACAGTTAGCAAGGGCCATAACATCAGAAATTAAATATGGATCCTTTATCTGGACAATGACCTGGGCTGAACTCTGTATTTCCTCACCTTTGCAATGTAGTCACTAGATTCTTCCTGCTCTTCAGCTGACTATACAATTTATGAATTACCCTAACGAGATTTAAGAAACAACCTAATGAAAGATTAAAAAGGATGGAAGTCATGACTAGCAAAATAAAGGACTAAGTTATTTGTTAAATATCCCTGAGTCAGAAGACAAAGCTATAATCCAGAAGTATAATATCCAGTAACTGCTTATTATGCAATCAAAGGCAAAAATTTACAGTAATATTTCCTGCTTGTCATCTGTTCCATTAGCTGGTTTCTTCAAGGGAATGACAAATCTGCAGATGAACATGCAGTATTGCATTTCTGCACAAAATTATATCATGGCTATAGGAAAGCTTAAAGAAAAATGCTGTGGCACAATTATCTGCTTTTTTAGGAAGCATCTGTAAAGATTGCTGCAAAAGGAAGAAACTGAATAATCATGGTAAGAATGGGAGAAGAAGCTTTGAACAAGTTGTGTCAATACCAAGCATCTCAGTGTCCAAAGCTACTAAATAAAAATAATAACACTGCCTCCCTTTGTGAATACAGTGAGATCTACTCATTAGAAGAATACATTAGGCTAATAGTAAGGATATTAGTACTAGGAGTTCTGAACCTGTGGTCATGGCAGTAATGGATGCAAACAGCTACATTCATGAATCTTCAGATACAATGGTAAATAGTGCTTTACATAATATAGACTGAAAATGCACTAGTAATTTTTCTAGGAGTGGTTTTGTTTCATCATTTGTTCATTAACTGTTCCAGGTGACTGACTGACTGTTCACAGTCAAACACTTGTTTTCATTCTGTACATTAAAAAACCCCCAAATATAAAGATGCTTATCATATTTATTCAAATAACCAGCACACTCAATAACGATTTGTTGTGCCTTTGGCTGTTTGGCAACAGAGTACAGGAATAAGTGGATGATTCAATGTATTATTCAATGAGAATTTTTCATCTCTAAAGAAAAATTATTGAAACAGTTACAACGGTATAAATTTGAAGCACAAATGATATTGAAATATTTAGAAAAAATGCATTATTTGTTTATGAAGCAGAAAGGAAAAATATACTTTCACTAGTCTGCAAATTAAGCCCAAGATTGACCATTTATTTGCCCAACTGTAGGGCACAGGGGCAAGACTTGTGTAAGGGAAGACTTTCTACTCTATCACAATTAGCAATAAAAAGGCAACAAATAATAGCAAGGTTGCCAAATTACTTCTACTCTTTGGTCATTCAGGCTTTTTGATTGTAAGGAAAGGAAATGGAATGATTTTGTAATGTGGATTCCTGCTAGTCATTAACTTTTTCTTTGTTCATATTTAACTTCAGTGAAGCACAAAATGAAAAAAAAAAAAGACAAAAGAGAAATAAGACAATAAAAATAGTACTACATCTAAAATGTATGTTTAGAAATATAAATGTTTTGGAACTGATGTGATAAAGATCAAGACATAATGGTTTAGAGTTTTATAAAAGTTGTCAAATGTCATTGTTACAGCACGAGTCTCATAAAAATTAAGCGTTCTTAAAATCACAGTGATCTGTGTACCGTAATTATGTGGGGATCCTAGCTTTTCTTGTTTTCACATTGTATTTACAAGATATAAATCTTAATACATATACATATTATACACCAGATGACTAAGCATTCAAAAAAGAAGAAAAATAAAGAAGCAGATCTAGATTTTAAATCAGTATCCTTAATTTTTAAAAAAATCTGATAATTAATTAAAAATCTGTGAATTGAGAATATTAATTTAAATCCTTCCTGAAAACTACCAATATATATTTTATAAACAATACGATTTTATGTGGCCCAAGGATATGGAATTTCTGAGTGTATTTCATTAACTTAATCCAAAGAGTGTGGGGATAAAATGCAATGGAATAGGTGAAAATGTTTTTTAAATTGACTATGTTTAACAATGCCTTAAGTAGCCTTTTAATTCTCTTGTTATGAAGTGTCATTTGTCCCTGAAAAATCTTTACATAAACCCACTGGAGTTAATTTGACTCAAAACAATAGTTCTTTTGTACAATGCAAAAGCTCCAAGGAAGCATAAGCAGTAAAACAAAGTTTTGCTCACAGAAGTTTTTGACAATCTCCGCATCTGCGTGGCTACAGAAGGAAAATTTCAGACCTTTTGGGGACTTAAATTTTCATAACAGATGGTCCTATAACAAGCAGCAATTCACATCAATACCTTGATTTTTGCCTCTTTTTATACCCTGGTGTCAGTTGGGATCGAGTTAATGTCTTCCTAGTAGCTGGTACAGAGGTGTATTTTGATTTTAGGATGAGAATAATGTTGATAGCATGCTGATGGTTTAGTTGTGCTGTGCAGTGCTTGCTCTAAACCAAGGGCTTTTCAGCTTCTCATGCTGCCCTGCCAGTAAGGAAGCTGGCAGGACACAAGAGACTGGGAGGGGACATGGCCAGAATAGTTGACCCCAACTGATTTAAGGGACATTTCATACAATATGATATCATGCTGAACAATAAAACTGTGAGGAGTTAGCTGTGAGGGGCTGGATGCTGGTCAGTGGATGGTGAGCAGTTGCACTGTGCATTGCTTGTTTTGTAGATTTTTTTATCATAATTATTATTCTCCCTTCCTTTTATGTACTATTGTCTTTAACTCCACCCATGCGTTCTACCTTTTTTCCAACACTCTCTCATAGCCCTCTGGTGGGTGTTCAGCTGCCTACCGGGTTAAACCACAACACCTGGACTGTGATTTCCTCAGACATAATCATTGTCTCAAAGAGTTGGAATTTTTATACTTCAAGAAGACATCAAAGTTCATTAATATTGCACTGCTGGATTCCTGTCTGAACTGTGCTCTTCTGTTATTAACTGAGCCAAGCCATACAGAACCTCTTTCTGGATTTGAATGGGAACACATATTTTTGCTGTTGTGCATTTGTGTATAGACAGAATAAGTAACTCAGATATCTGTTCTCTGAATCTGAGTGCACTAAAACTTCATCTCTTCTATATGCAAAGGACAGATTTATAAATTTGTGGATTTCACAAAAAAACCCCCAAACAAACCCACAACATCAAAACATGCTGTCCTAAATTCTTTTATTTTAGTTTGTTTTGTTTATGGTTTTGCAGCCGTATGTCTAGGTGCAGTATTTTTTTAGTGTTCTTAGTGGAGAACCAGACAGAAACCAGATCTAGAATGTGGTAGTACTCAACACATGATTTATCAAGAATAGGCAAGGGGCAGATGGAAGCTTGCACACAAACTTCCAGTGCCTTTAAGCTGCCTGGACTCACATATCCACTGGGAGTCACAGAGGAAGGTTACAGGGAGTTCAAAGTCCAAAAGATGTACATATCCATGAGAGATGATAGAGGCTGGCCAGGGCTAACAGTTCTTGCTTTCTGTAGGATGGTACTGTGAATCTCACATGACATTTTTATAATAGGGCTCACATTGTTTTAACAGGATTCCTCCATTCCTGAGTTTATTAACCTGATCATAAGATTTTGTGGGCTAAAAGAAAATGCTCCTTGACACTGTGGTACTGCCTTAACTATGCCGTGGTGAAAGATCTTGCTGTGCTGACTACAGTCCCATTGTATGACCGGCACTCTGGTACTGAGCAGTGAGCTCAGAACAGCCTTCAGGGCAGCTGCTTGGCTCTGGGAGCAGCCGTGGATGATAAACCATTTTGTCTCTCTAAAGGCTTGTTTTAAAGTCCTTTCTAGACAACAGGAATCCTCCTCTGGATCAGGTCCAACATACAAATTCTGTAGTTCCCATTCAGGCTAATGTCATGAATGGGATGACACACCTGAGCAAAAATAGCAGGGTCAGGGCCCCAAACAGTGTAGTTTAAACAGTCCCAAAACCTCCCCTCATGAAACAGTAAATAGAAACCTCCAAATAACCAAACCAGATGCTGCAACTTGTCTTTGGATTCATTTATTACCCTGCTTTTCTGTAGGAGGATTTGGATTCACTCTTTTTTAATGTCATCCAGCAGAGACTGTACTTAGTCAGTAAATTTAATCATAATCTACACATGTTTATGGCAAGTTGAGATCCAATTTTATATGATATAAAAAATTCATTACATTTAAATATTCATTGTTAGAAGAAGCTGTATTTCTGTCTGTGATAACAGAAATCAGTATGAGCAGGCAGACAAAATATATTAGGAAGCTAATTCAGAAGAAAAAAGAAAAACAATGCAAAGTCTTTACATGTATCTCATTTACCAAAAAATGGATAAGAACAAGGATATGAATCTGGTTTTGAGAAAATGTGTTAGTTCACTGCAGAAATCAGTCACACCTAATTAGAAACACCTTCCTTTTAAGCACAAAGGTCACTAGCTTGTAAATGAATCCTTGGTGGTGTTTCCTCAAGGAGCCCACATCTGTCAGTTGTTCTTTCTGCAGTGCCCCACCAAAGACTGCAGCTATGCTCAGGTGCAACTGCACTCCCTGCAGCATCCCATGTTCCTGGTTCCCCACTGCTGAAGCACAGATCCCTCCTTTTCAGACACTCGAGTTTCTTCATGGAAAATCAGGACAAATGGGGGATGGGGAGCATCCCTGTTTCTTCCCCTTATGCAGTTGGGTGGGACACAACTAAGATGCACATCTGGGTACCAGAACCACAGAGGAAACAGAGCCCACAGTACTGACAAGCTGTAATTGCTGTTAATGTAGGAAGTAGCATAAACATTCTCTACCATTATCTTAAGAAAGAAGTCTGGTTAAAATGCCTGGAAACAAGATGATAAAGATACAATTTATCTCATGAAGGAAGGTTGAAATCCAGAGGCTCAGGATGTGAGAATGAGACATAAAGACTTTCACCATTCTGCACTCAAATTTATGCTTACTGATAAGTCAAACCTCTTAGTAACTGATGGTTGTGGAGTGACCTCAGTCCAGACTCCAGCAAAAGCACAAGAGCATCCTCTAGCCTTCTCATGGTTCAGAAGCTATGGTAGTCTAAAAGAGTGAATTACAGGATGGAGAGAGGCATGAAAAATAAGATTTATTTCTTATGATGTTCCTCCAGAGCAACACTGAACAGTATTTTGAGGGCAATATGAGAAAACTTGTACAGCTCAAATTGCTATTTTTTGTAGATAGAACAACAACACTCATTTGGTAGTTTTCAGCAGTGCTGGAATAAAAATGTTTATTACAATTAACATTAAAATCCTCATATATTTTCCTAATCGATTTGCCAAATAGATGAAAAGTTATCTCTGCAATTTATTAATAACATTCTTACATGCTATCTAAATTTAAAAAAATGTGATTCTACTTTAAATTGGTGTCATCAACAGTGATTAGTGCACTTTATTGATTGATCACTTACTAAAAAGATACCATCTCTAATGAATTTAAAACTCTCTTCAGATAGACTCAGAAAATCAATAAATAAAATGTCAGAAAATATTATGAAACAAGATACTCCTGTCTGTCTTCTTAAAATATAGATACTGGTTCCTTTCTGTAGACTTTTATTTACTGTTGACTTAAGATTACATTTACCAAAAAGAAGATGGATGAAAAGGAGATGGTAAGAAAATGAAAGGTTTTGTAAAATGAGAAGAAATGGAAGAAACTTTATTATGTTCTGATAGTGCATAGCAGACACTACAGAAATGGTTGTAAGCAGAAGTGGCCAAGAGAAGAAACTTTATTCCTCGGGGAAATAAGCTGTTCAGCTCATGTTTAGGATCACCACCATGACTCATTCTTGCCATTTGTCTAGAATCATATAGTAAAAATTGTTATCTCTGACATCAGGCATCTCCTGATGTTCTCTCATGTGGTGTGGCAAAAAACTTATATTTCTGCCTTTCTTCCCTCTCTCTACCTGATCTGGCAGTATTCTCTTCACCTTCTAGAGGTCTTAGGGATGCAAATAAAGTAAAAGAAGACCATCAGGTCAAATTATTTTTCATCTCGTATACCCTCACGTATTTTTCTTGCAACCTGTATTTAGGCTTTTTGTACCCATTTTTAAGGCCTGTCATGATTCTGTTGTAGCGTAATCTGTTATTCCCTTCTCAGTCTAACCAGTACACCTGTGTTCTACACCCCTCTTTTAATAAACGTTTTTATCTACTTTTATTTCGTCTCACAATCTTTCCTTCACCTGTGAACCAGCTTAAGCTGCACCACTGCTCTCTCCCTTGGAGTAAGTATAACATGCACATGGGCTTATGAAAGATATGGCAAGAGTCATGGCACATCTGCTGAGCTTGAGTACACCACCAGTGTGGACTAATTCAGCTTAGTGGAGACCACTTTCACTGTGAGCTAAACTCATCTTAATCAAAGTTGCCTTTTGAGTTAAAATCACCATTGTTCTGGCAGTATTGCCTACAGATTGAAGCAGGCTGATCACTTTTCCAGGAAGTGTACTGGTGCTTTTTAGTATGTAGATTAAGTTTAGTGCAATATCTGCCATATAATTTTGGATTTATGATGAGACTTTGCTCTTTATATTTCAACCACTGTAAATACCATATTTTAATGAACAGTCTTGATGCACAGTGAATGATATTTCAGAATATAATCTAAACTAAACCGAGATATGACTGGACTGATAAATTTCTTTCAAATATTTCTTGGAATGTAAATGAAACAAGGAAGTATTTGCCCCTCCTTCTTAGAGGAATTTACACCCAGGTGCTGAGGCATCATTACCTTTCAACCTAGAAGCTTAACTGTAGGAAAAAATTTAGTCTATGACTATAAGAGGGACACAAAGTTAACCAGTGAAATGCTGCTATATGGCAGCTGTAATGGAAAATGCCAGTAATCAATGATGACATGTGTAAGAATTATCTCTGCCAAGAAAATCCAACTGTATTGTCTCTCTTGGCTAACATTCATCCTTTTATCTTTTAACAAAATGAATTTGTAGGCAGTGCATTAAAGAACAGGTTGATGGACTTCTTTTTACCCCAGAAGAAAAGAAAGAAAGGATTGCCAACTGAAATATAAGCAAAAATTTATTTTTCCTATTTTTTATTAATGAGGCACATTTTTCTTAGAACATCTGAATATCAAAACCATTTATTTGTATATTGGTAATTTGAAAGAGATTTAGCACCATGGTGAGACACTGGAAGAGGCTGCACAGAGAAGCTGTGGATGCCCAATCCCTAGAATTTTTAAAGACCACACTAGACGAGGTTTGAGCAACCTGGTCTAGTAGAAGATGTCTCTGTCCATTACAGGGTGTTGGAACTAGATGATCTTTGGGGTCTCTCCCAACCCCTTAACATTCTGTGATTCTATAATTGCATGATGCTATGATTTGATCTTGGTATTGAAAAGCAGTGGAAAGGCCTCAAGGCAAGAAAAAGGAGTATGTTACACTAAACAACACACAGGTTAGAGATACATAGGAGAAGGGGTGGGTGTCTAGGCAAATACATAAGGCAAAAGATCACATGTTAATTCACCAGAATTGTATCTTTCAGCTAATCTTCACAGCTGGTGTTTAGGGGTATTTCTTTGTTTAGTGCATCAGTTGTGTGTGGGTTTTCCAGTTTTGGTTGTTTGGTTTTTTTTTCTTTTCAACATTGATTTTAATTCAATCTTTACATAGATCTGAGTCTTATGGAAGTTCTGGGATGGTGTTTTTTATTTATTTCTGGTTTTGTTTGGTTGGTTGGGTTTTTTGTTTAGTTTTATTCTGTTGCCTTATTTTCCAGGCAACATGAGTATTATTTCTTCCCTTGTTGAATGAAAGCAGGTGGAACATCATCCATATGTGCAGAAACCCATGCTAACGGGTAAAGTTACTGATGCAATACAGCAAAGCAACTCCTGAGTGCATATGGAACCCAAGGCTGTTCCACAGAGCCCAGTGACTCTCAAGGCCACATATGCCAAAAGCAAACATGATAACACTTAGGTTTGTGATGCATGCTAATATGACCAATACCTGATTTCTAAGGCAGCTACTTCATGAATAATCAATGAGGGAGATGTGAATAAGCAGATGGATTGTAGCTGATGAGTTCCCTCTGGGCAGGCAGAACACAGTTAGCAGTTGTGTATAACAAGTAACATATAATACAGGAATCCCACATTGATACAGACACATCACTAAAAAATGGACTTTGCCAAGGGCAGCTCTGCATGGGTTAGCCTATAAAAAGGGTGACTCAGAAATGTGAAACCCAGATGTAACTTTTTTAAAGTGTGTGTTTATGTATGTGTACTTTAAAGAACTAATGCACCATGTATAGAAAAGGGGAGAAATCCCCCCTCCCCTGTGAAGGAACTGGAGAACACATTGTATTCAGTGTTATACATTTATAAGGAAAAAGGCAATTACTATTTTTCAGCAAGGATTGCAGGTATTAACATTGTTAATGTTTTGGACAAGCTTTTCAAATTACGAGGCAAACTGAAAAAAACAGTGGTGAATTGTTTCATTCATTTTATTTTCATCAGTGAATATACATGTTTTGTGTCATTCGTTTAAATAAATATAAATACTTATTTCACATTTTTTTAAGGGCCATGTGAAGAGATTTTAGCTAAAGCATTCAGATAGGACTCAAGCATTTGGCTTCTTTTTTTATAGTCTTCCCTTGTGATCTTTGACAGGTCACTTAATGTGGGATCTCATTTTAGCCATCCAAAGCTAGGCCGGAATGGCTGATCCCATTCTTTCTGTTAGGCACTATTAGTTGTTCACGTAGGGTGCTTCACACTATGGATTTTAATGAATTTAGATCACTAGTTTAGGCAATGTCCTTTTCAGATCCCAACATATGCTTTCTGTATACTTAGACAGGAGTGACATTGCATGATTATCTGAAGACCGGTAAAAAGGGAGTAATAGCAAGAACACAATTATAACAATAAAAAAAGGTTTTGCTGTCACGTTGCATATCTAAATTGTTAACCCTCTGTATATGAATGTTATCTCTTAAGTTAATAGGTCCGGTCTTCCAATCTAGATTGAAACATTGAATTATTATTGTCACACACTCACACACACATACACACACACACACACACACACACACACATATATATGTATAAATATAAAAAAATGTAATCATTTTTGTACCACAGTTGCCAGGATAACCCTAGCCATTTTAATAAACTACCTAATTAGTCTTTTATAAAAGTGATATAAACGACAAGATAAATATATAAATAGAAAGGCTTCCAGAATCTAAAACGTTTATTGGAATTGACTTACTCTTCACATCTTCTGCTGAAGTAGATGAAAAATGTATCAGACCAAATCAAAATGGGAGCTGAAGAGTCGTGGCTTGAGAGGAAGGCAGAAGTGGTTTGAGGACATTTAATATGAATTACTTCAGGAATATAAGACTCGTTTACCCAAATTGAAAGAAAGAAAGAAATTCTTCACAGACAATAATTAAATAAGGTGGACTTTGTCAAAGATACTCTGTTAACATCAAGTTTTAAAGGGAAGTGCCACAAAACTTGTAATGATTAGAACTGATTAAGAAGGGAAGTTTAGAATTGATGGATACATGGAGTACCTCTTGAAAGAATGGCATTACTGGATGCAGAGAGCTGATCAAGAGCTAGGTTTTCTAGTTATGGGCAATTTCATTTTTCAAAAATGCTGTAAGAAAAAATTATGAACTGTATCCTCTAGTGAACAATATTTTCTGCTACATGATTTTATTCATCATAGCTCTCTCAGTGACCGGATTCAATTTTATAAAATACAAAATGCCTCCCAAGGTATAGTGTGTTCTGTAGTCATCATGTACGTCACAAGTAGTATGGCATATTTTTCATCTTGTAATACCTAGGAATCATGACACTACTATATCACAATGATGACAGTACTATGTCACAAATATAATCTCCTAACATGTCTTTGGTGGGATAGGAGAGAAATCTTTTTTGTAATGGATCAGACATAGTAAGAATAAGAGTAAGAATGAGAATAAAAATAATTATGAAATTCCAGAGTCATGCAAAAGACTATTTACTTAAAAAAACCCAACCAAACAATTCTTATACAATTATAATCTTCTGTGAATTCATGCTGAATTTTATTATTTATCTCTAGCACTGGTTATGGTTTTCATTTTTGATTTCTGCATCATCATTGAAGACATATAATACCAAATGACCCAGCCTGGCTACTCATTACTCCTATCTCTTATATATAAAGCAGATATATTAAATGCTATCCTTGAAGTGGGCTCAAAAATGTTCAGTAAAAAGGCGTCTATGGCTTAAATGTGCCTTAACATGACCATCTCAAGTTAAGAAACATTTACATTTTTTTCCAGCAGTACTGCTGGCTTAAGTTCCTCTCATGCCATAAGCACAGGACTAGATAGTGTGTCCGTCCTTCTTGAAGAGAGGCCAAAGATGAAAGCTGCTTTCATATTCCCTTCTGATTCCCTTCATCTGTTTTTAGAGCGCAAGGCAAATATAGATTTTAGAAAACTCTGCAGATTGAATGCAGTGAGATACTGTATGTCATCTTTACAGAAAAAAATAAAGAGAAATGTAAATGGATTTTTTGTTGCCCAGATGAGTGGGAAATTACCTGGGTCAGAAGCCATTGTAAGAGTCCATAATTATCCTAAAACCAACAAAGAACTTCAGCAAGGAAATTACAGCTGAATGTAACAAAAAGAAAGAATAAACATGCAGAGAAGAACCCTGGAAGTAAGTGTCCATAAATGGATCCTTTGAACAAGTTAATAATTACTCTGACTTTTATCTTTAAACAGAGATTTCTTTTATTTATTGGAGGAAATGCTACCTGGGAAATAATGTGATGATGAGAATTATCCAGATGTTTCCAGGAGATGGTATAAATACTACATGACATATTCCTGTGTGCTAAAAATTGATACAAAGTGCTACAGTAATTCTTTTAATTTTTAAGTTACATCCTTGCTGACCCTTCCCCCCTCCTCATTCCATTTTCTCATACATTTTGAATAGTTTATAAATACAAGAACAACACTGAGGTCTCTGTGGAAAATGTAATCACTGGTAAATAGCTCTCTCTATCACTGTTCCTATCAATGAGGAACATACCCAGACACACAGAAGCACACGTGCATATTTTTACACAAACACAACCATGGGTTTCAACAGACATATCTCTGCACTTTTTGCTGAACTGTTTTTTATGTTTTGGCAAAATTTTGTTCTTTAGCCATGAGGCTGATTTGTTATTACTAAATTGTTTTAACAAATGGAACAAAGAGTCTTTTAAGGCTTCAGAAACCTTCCTCATACTCTTCAAATATTAACACACTTTAATTAAAGGTCACATACTTGAACTGGAATGCAGTTATTATGAACCAGGGACAGTCCTAAGTGACAGTAATCAGAGACTTTTTTTTGCCTACATTATATGCAGAATAAGCCATTGTTCACTGTATTGTATTAAAAAGCTGCTTTTTCATAGCCTGAGTTAATACTTTGTGTAAAATGGAAAACTAAACTTAGTTTGCCAATACTTTATTTTTAACTTCTCTTTTTCAATACTTTTGAGCTGTGATAGCTTAAGACTCATTTCATTAAGAGCTAACATAAAATTTGCATGGGTTTGACATAGGAAATTTGGTCCTTAAAATGTGAAATTCTCTCCTTCAAGTGATGCCTTGAAGTGGCTACCTGAAAACAGAGGCTAGACAAAAATAAGAGAATAAAAGTAGGTATTTAGTTGAAGGGCCTTCAAAGGTACACCTTGGGAGTTTAAAGCCTATGAGGGGCTCCACCCGAGATGGACCCTGGGTCACGGATTCTTCACACTTTTAGAAGTTTGGTCCATTTGCATATAAGGGTTAATTCTCCAATTCTAATTTCAGTTAATGATGTAATTACCCCAAGTTTATCCCTCCTCTCAAAGGCTTTTAGTTTACACAGTTTGGAGCCTGAGACAATCAAGGTGTCCTTGAAGTGGAAACCTAGAGAGGGTTTGTTATGTCTAACCAGCATGAGAGAACAGTAGTTAACAGGGCACACAAAACTTCGGAGTTACACACTAGGCAGGATTTGAACAATATAAAAGTTAAAACCTAAGGCAGGACAAGTATGACTCTCACTGCTCTAATACTGTAAGATATTCTCTACTGAACTATTGTTGGACATGCTGAGAATCTGGTTTTATTGGTGTGATAGACATGCAAATGACACAGATGGTGATGTCTTTAAGTTTTGAAGAGGAGTTTAAAATGCACCTTGACTTAAAAATCAGTCAGTTGTTGAACATATTAAATATTCCAAAGTATGACCATTCCTCTTTGTTCACCTAAGGCATATAAGCAAGTCTTGCAAATCACTAATCATAGCATAGACATTTTCTTGAGCCAGCATTTCCATTTACATTGATGAAGCTTCTTTTGCTTTGCATAATGTTAAGTAACATGGGGATTTAATATCATATTTACTCCTAAGTACAGCTGATATGATACAGAATGGTACATGAGACAGTCCTTTCCCACACTGAGCCCATCACCCTGAGAGCACTGACATGGGTATGCCATCACTATTGCCTACAGCGGGACATCTGGGTTTGTGTGTCTGCTGTGATAGGCCTTTGCACACACCAA
This sequence comes from Corvus brachyrhynchos, assembly GCF_000691975.1. Lineage (NCBI taxonomy): Eukaryota > Metazoa > Chordata > Aves > Passeriformes > Corvidae > Corvus > Corvus brachyrhynchos. Next base: position 2,358,887 of record NW_008237222.1, on the reverse strand, counting down.
GGTGCTGGGGAAATCACCATCATCCATGGGAACCCTCATGGTGCTAGGGTCCTCTCAGCCCAGCACCATTGCAAAGGAGGAAAACTGTATCTGTGCCTTCCCACGTAAAACAGATGAGGCAAATTTAGTCCTAGATGCTGATGGGGAAAAGTGGCAATTAGCCTTTTTAATGGGTTTCAAAAAGCGAATATTTATTTAAGCTGTAAAAGGCTACCTTTTATAGGATTTATAGAGCAGTGGCAAAATAAACAGACAATCCATTAGAGGCCAGCCATTCTTGTGTCCAAAGTAAATGTGTTAATCTCACAGCTTTCAGGGAGTAATGCACGGGCATTAAAGAATCCCTGCACAAGCTCTGCTGACCACCTGTCATTTCTTTATGCAGCTATTAATGGGAATGACATTATAGCTTATGAGAAATCAAATATTCAAGACAGTGAGGAAATTAGTACTTCAGCACTTCATTATAGGAGAAAACGGCAACAGCCCATACATTTTTTAATTAGTTATTCACCTGGATCTATTTAATCTCTCAGACCAGTATGTGATGTTGCTGATAACTATTTGAAACTAACCAAAATATAGGAATTTCCCTGAAAAAAGAAAATAATTGCTGAACAGCACTAGAAATGTTTGATGGCTGACTTCTAGAAGTAGAAATCCTCTAAAAGTTCAGAGAGGAGATACCATATTGGGTTTACTAGATGTCTAACAGAGCAGCATATTCATTGCTTGAGCAGAAGAAGTCATTAAAATATTATAAATGCCTTCACTGGAAGTTAAGGAGGGACAGACCAGCTCAGCAAGGTTCATGTGGAGGAGACAAAACAGCAGTTAATCATAGATGAAAGTAATTGCCTTTAGTGTGCTGAGACATTGGGGGCCTGTTGGAAGATGAAGCTTCCTGGTGTCCAGGGCTGAAGGGCAGCAGATGATTAGCCGGAGGGAGGAGGGTGGGTTTGGAGAAGGCATGACTGGATGGTTTGGGGAGTTTAAAATGGTATCTGAGCAATAATGAGGCCTGAAGGTAATGGCAACATTGATAAGTTGAATATTGTTTTCATGTTACCTGCCTTATAACAGAATGAAAATTACAAGTAATGTCAGAAGAGATATAAGAAGAGACCTTACAGAAAGAGACTGGTTGAGTTCCTTTTCCAAAGAAGAAAATATATCAGCTCAGAATAGCCTTTTTATAGAGAACTGGACATTTACTTTTGAATGCAAAATAAGACAGGTCATTGAGCTGTTTCATTTGAAAAAAGAACAGTGTGTCACTACCTGTTCTGTTTAAATATGTGGGAAGAGAGATGCAAATTGGACATGGCATTATAATACTATTTAGGGTAGATTATAAAATGTACAAGGAAGTTAGATTTTATTAGGTTTCCTCAACTTCACTTTGCAGGTAATGACTTTCCTCATTGCAGCCATCAGGATGATTATACTGATAGCACATCATTTAGTCATGGTCAGCTTCTCTTAGTATGGACATGACCAGAAGTTGTGCCTGTGTCCTTTTGTGGCATTTTTCTTCCCACCAAAAGTTGACATATGTTTTTATACATATTACTTTGCTTCTAGCAGATGTTTTTTTCTGATTGTAAGCAGAATTTTACACTTATAATTTACTGTTTGTATAACAGAAGACACTTACACCAGCCCTATTTTCATCACCAGCACCACCATCATTTCTTGCCATCAAATCATCTGTCTAAGGAAGACCCATGACCAGATGCTTAAAATGAGCTCCCTACTGTGTGCCACAAGTATTTGAAATGAAAGTCACTTATTTAAAGATAACTCTGAACATTGCTGTCTGAGATATAACATTGACATGACTTAAAGATCATATAAAACAAAACTGCAACAAAATATCTGCTGCGTGGTTCTGGAAGCCTTCCAAACCAATTCATGGAGGGATTTTTGTTATAGTTGCTGCTGTCAGGTAAATATTTCACTATTCTTACGGAGTATCAGGTAGAAAATTATCAAATATATATATCTATACATATATATATGTATATATCAGCTAAATCTTTCATATTTACAAGAATGCGGATGAGGGCTTCATAGCTTTGTCATGTTTTTATTTCACTTAGAAACATTTTCAATCCTGATGCTCCAAAATCCATCTTCATATTTCTTTTTGTGGTGTCAAGTGGGTTGAGGCCCCACTGTTAGATGTAGTGTAGTACAGTATAGAGGGATCCTTTTCATTGGTAGGAGTAGACTCTGTGAGGCTTCAGCTGAGTTCCTCAACAGACACAACATTTCTTCCTGTACCACAGTGTTAAAATACTAAACCAAAAGAATAGGCATGTTTCAGAGAAAAAGTGTTAACTCTCTTCTACAGATGGGGGTCAACACCTGAATTGCCCGGTGTAATTCTAAAATAAATGGAAAGAACTTTAGTTTCTTCAGAACCTGTTGCACATTCATATTCAAAGTAGATCTGAGGAAAGACCTTGAATTTCCTGGTTTCTTCACAAGCTGTTTTAGCTTGAGTCTATATTTAATTCATACTAATCAGGAGTCCATAGTGTATTCCCTCTTAGACATGAGCTTTAATGAATAGGATAAAGAGATCCAATATACGTCCAGTTGTGTCATCATGTATAAAGTTAATTTTTTTAAAATTTAGAATGGAGTGATTACTTTATTAATTTATCTAGACACTTTTTAATGAGTGTCATGTATGCAGAAGGTTGTCAACTGTTATTTTTAGGAAAATCTCAAAGACATTTCTGAGACTGTACTTTGAAGATATTATGTGCAACTGTGTTTTCAATAATGAGACTAAAGCTTCTGTAGTTCTTTCGTTCTTTCCAAAAATTTAGTATTCTTTTTCTGCTCCATGTTCATTAAATATTTTTCCCATTTAGAGAGCTTTGGAACCATAGCCCTTTCCTTGAACTAATTAAGTTCACTCATTCATTGTAACAATAGCAGCAAAGAAGGATGAAAAGGCTGAAATAAATTGTCCCCTGGCAGAGAAATTAAAGTGTTGCTATGCTTAAAAATAACTCTTCTCCTCATCTCTCCCATTCTTTCTTATTGTAAGAACCTAAATCTACTTTCTGAAAGAAATACAATTCTATCAATACTACAATCTAGACAGCATGTAGAGCATTAATATCATTGTGCAGTATATTCTAATGTTAAATTCAGATTCACAAAAGCTTTCCCTGAGTTAATAATTAGATTAAAATTATAACAGCAAAGCCCCTCTTTTTACCTATTAATACATGAAATTTAATTTTTCTGCTGGAAATCCATCAGTTCCAGGACATAGCCCTTATATACCTTTTGACAGTAAAATTAAAGACATGGAAAATTGCTGCAACTTTACTTCTTGCTACTTGAAAGACTGCTATAATTCATGAAATCATCAGTTTTGCAATCCATTTATGGTGAGCTGCATGGTTAAGGGATTATTGTCTCAGGGACTAGGGATAGTCTGAAAAAATACTACTCCCCTATTTCCATTTTATGTGCTGCCTCGGTTTTTGAGACAAAACTTCAGGAGGAAACACTCCAGAATGAGTGTTCCTCCTCTTTTCCTTTCTCAATGAGACAAATGGGTCACAAGAGGTGAAAGTGGGAAAAAGAAACCAAACTGTTTATTAACACACAAACAAAACAGGATAGAACAGGATAAAACGAACCCCTCAAAATACAACAAATTCCTGTAGAGGGAACAGACACGCAGGCTCGACCAGCTGGGGCCGCCCCCGCAGGCTTCCCAGACCAGTGAGGAGGGCAGGGAGGCAGTGAGGCAAGGGGAAGGAAAGGGAAAAAAGAACAAGGAAAACCACCAGAACCTTTTGCCAGCTAGCTGGAACACAAAGGAGACCAAAAAGCAGCACAGCGCTCCCAGCGCACTCCTTCCCGAGCCCTGCCCAGACCCCTGAGCCCTTGGGCTGAACCGTTCAACCGCCCCCTCAGGTCCCTGGCTCTGGCCCCACCCCCCGGGTCCATCTTAAAGGCACAGCGTCCTGGGGCATTGAGCGGCCGGTTAAGGAATAAAGCGGCTTCGTAACGTCACCCCAGGACATGTGCTAATGGAGACAGGAGAATGAATTTATTCTGAAATAACAAAACTTCCTTTTCTCCCTATTTCTATATAAATGACTTGGTTTAAAGTTGGAAAATAAGCATGCTGACTTATCGGTAGCAAACTGTTACTCTCTTAAGACCATATCTTTTACGAGAGACCGTATTTTAGGTAAGTTTGGATTTTTTTTGGTTCTGCATATAAAACAGTATGAGAATAATAATTTGAGATTGCCCAGCAGATGACAGGTACCATACAAGTCATTCTCCAGGTTATTCTGTAACATGTCAGAAGACAATGATCTGGCATTTTAAAGTCAGACTTGACTTTCACCAGTTTATACTGTTGATACACGACTGTCATTAGTACATTTTCTCTACTCCGGATGCTCTTACAAATGTTGTAGCATAAGTGCAGCTATTTAATAGGATTCCACTCCTTTGCTCATGCAGCATTCTTCTAGGTGTTGTGTACTCCTAGGTGATGGGTAATCCATGTCAGTGTTAGGTTTGGTTTTCCACAGAGATTCCTTGCTGGTTTCCCTGAACAGTTTTGTGTCATGAAGAACTCTCTCTGCTTAAATGCTTCTCTCTGATCTAAGTGGAAGTAAAATGATGTGCACTGAGATAGATGTACATATTTTTCAAATTTTATTTTCCAAACTATTTAAAGATTGTTCTACTTACCAGGACTTTTCTGTGATCATTTCAGCAGTGAGTGAAAAAAATAGTTTGACTGGAATCTGAGTGGGTAACACTGATCAACATCGCAGCTACATAAAATACTCCAAGGGATACTCCAATACTGGATTTCTTGCAATGACAGTCTCTCCAAATGACTGAATCCAGTCTAGTTTTGCAGTGAAAATTTTGCCTGTGTCCTGAATAAATGTCTAGGATCTTTCCCATCATCTATGGAAGAGATGAACAGTAAAAAGAATATTTTTCTGCAACTGATTAGTTTGCCTTTAAAAAAACTTTTGTTTTTCTAAAGGGAAAAATACAATAATATTGTTTTGCTCAGGACTTTGACTTAAAACAGATGTCTTGGAGATAATGATGGATAAGTGTCTCCAGCTGAAAACATACTATGGAAGGGTTAAGAGAAGTTATGTTTAAAGGCATGTAAATGAAGGAAAAAAATTGCAGAAATATGGAATTTATCTAGGGCAATACAGAACAAAAAATGATAATAAACCTATAAATCTAAATGTGGGCTTTGTGTATCTTTGAAAAGACACTATTCAGTAGGCCAAATTGTTTGACAGAGAATCAGTAATGACTGCAAAAACTGTGGCCTTATGAGTTATCAACCCCATTCTCTGCTGCCCAGACTTCATATCTTGGCCAACCACTGTGCAGGCTCAAACTCATCCTGTTGAAGTTGCAAGACAAAATTCATAGGACTGTTAAACATCTGGTGTGGCAAAACTTTCTCTTGCAGAATTTTGAGCTTCCTTTGCTTAGCTTTATCTCTGAAGTATTTCCAAATACTTTTTGTTGTTTTCTATAGAATTTTATCTTTTATGTGACAAATTATTTTTAGATTTCCTATATTTAATCTAAATTTTAATTGAACTGTTTAAAAGTAGTAACCAATAAAAGGGACACAAAAATTCAGACAATTTAAAGGTCTGAAAATCAGCTTTCTTTGTAGTTGTCTGTGTGCAGACACAGTATCATAGTGAACCCAAGTGAATGAACACCCTGCAATGTGAGACCTGTAAAGCAATCTGTAGAATTAAAAATATACCAGTCTTTTGGTTTAAAAACTCTTTGAAAGGAGGGCGTAGAAAAGTCTTTCCTAAGCCCTCCTTTCAAAGAGTTACAGTATAATTGCCACTCAGCTGTGAACTGTCCTTCACTTACTCCACTTAGTGATTTACACTATAACGGTGGCTGAAGGAGTTTGCATCTGAACTGTTCCTGTGGAGTTATATTTGAGATAGACATTAGCTAGAAATTTAGAGCTAACAGTCCAAGACCAGCTTTCACTTGGTGATGATGGGTATTTAATATAAGCAATGTAGACTGATTTGCTGTTGATATCTGAACAAAAGCAGGCCAGAGTCAAACATCATGTCCAGTTTGTGTCCATTAGCTGTGTGTTCTGCTATTGAGAGGGGTCAAGCAGAAATAAAGAAGCAGAAAGATGGAGCATGTATGCTAATAATAGTTTTTGTAGCAAAAATAATGGTTCCAATCCCATAAGAAGCTCAGCATAAATAGACTTCTGCATTTATGGAAGCATCTACCAAAGTGAGTGAAATAGCCAGGGGAGCCTTCCTCTCAGGATCAGGGCCAGAATGAGCTGCTGTAAGAACAGGTAGTACAAAAACAAGGATGCGGAATATGGAAAATAGGAGAATCAATTATGCCAATTTATCATACACAGTACTGGCAAATCTTTTGACTGCAATTAATACTATCAGTGTGTCAGCAACAGCATATTTGCAGTTTCATTCAGACTTATTATTTAAATAGAAGAAAAAATCTTTGAGTTATGACTGCTGATAGCATTGGAGAATTTGTGAGATTGAGTCAGATGTGGAAGTGGGGAAGCATATTATGTGCTGCAGGGAAGGATGCTCCCTAGGCTATATGTATGCAAACTATTTTTTTTTTCCTACTAAGTTCTGCCAAATGCACAGTGCATTACAAGAACTGCATTTGGGAATCTTCTGTGTTATTGCTGTCTGGTCTTTGTCATAGTAGAAAGTTGTGGCTTTGGCAAGCCCGCAGCACTCGTCAGTGCAGGATGGCTATGCTGTGTCCTACTCATCTATCCAGATCTGACAACAAGTGTTGCTTCTGCTTTTCTTTTCAGCAGAATAAACCACTGCAGTCATACCTCTCTAGTATTGAATTTATAACCCTTCTGTGGCATAGGCTATATTTTAGGTAGCAAGGTGACCACTGTCAGATATAGTTTCCAAAAGAGGTACATTCCTTCTTTTCCAATGCTCCTCCTCTTCTGCTTGCAGGCAACACCTCTGCAATGAATCCCAACCAAATGGGAACCCTGCTGAAAAATTGCCACACTGACACCTACACATACTTCTCTGAGAACTGACACATTTCTTCTCACATTAGTATTTTATCTGCATCTAGAAAGACCTTCTTAAGCTCAAGTCCCCATGACAGGGGAATGAGAGAAACACTGAGATAAAGGCAGGAGTTATGGCCTGCCCCTTGCCTGCTTCTGAGAGAGAGAGCAAGCCCAGAGGAGGCAGAGACATACCAAACTCAAACAGACTTCAATGTTATCCTGAGAGGATTTGATGCACCTCTGAGAAAGTCTGAAGCACTCTGTCCTTTGAAATGCTTTGGCAGTGTTTGCATATGCTGACTGCACTGCAGCAGGATCTGGTTTGAATGCTCCTTCTCCAATGCAGTTCAGCCCTCTGAGAAGTGAATTTCCAGTTCTGGCCACAGGGAAATAGGACGAAGAGGAGGAAAGGCGTGGAAGAAATCAATGGGCTCTCTCTCATTCCCTTTTCTCCTAGGAGTAGATGAAAGGGCCAGAGACAGATGAATACAGTCAAGGTGCTTTCATCGTGGAACATGATGTTCAGCTGGGGAAATTGAAGCAGATCAGTAACCACTTTGTGTTCTGACAGGAACACTGCTATGTGTGCATGTGAGAGATGAATGAAGAGAGTGAGAGTAGGATAGAGCTTTTCAGCTTTTCTGCTTTCTAGTGAGGGAAAGAAAAACAGGTAGGTAGAGTACAAGGTATCCTCATCCACACTAATTTCTTTTTATTATAGGATGCAGGATGATGTCTTTACAGATGGGTAATTCTAATTTAAAAATAAAATAGGATGCAGAGTCTTACATTCTTGCAAGGATTCCTTGCAGGAGAAGACAAGAGAAAATGTCATTCAGGCCTTTCTGATGAGTTTATTTACACAGAAATCACTTTATTTAAGTTCAAGACAATTCCATTCATGTGATTAGTTTATACAGTGTGCATGCATCAGGACAGGAGTAACATTTATGTTTAAAGGGTGTACAGCTAGAAGGGGGTGATACTTGCTGAAACTCCCAGGATACTGGGTTTGTTTATTTTAAATGAAAGAGAAGAAAAAAATGTAAAAGCAGAAAACCATGGTAAAAGGAATGGTTTCACATAAAACAAGTACTTTTTCTAGAAACATTAATCACTTCACTGGAGTCACGTGTTCTGGAGCAGGTTATGTAACTCAGTGAAGTAAAATGCCAGGATGCCTATGACTAGTGGGATGACAACTTATAATAATTATCACAGTACAGAAATTAGATAAATTTCAAAGTCCATAGGAAGTCAGAAGCAGTCAGGAACAGTCCAAAGTTCAACCAGCAGCCAAGTACTGTGCCTCCCAGGATTTCGGTCAAAGTATGAGATGCTGCTTTTCCTCAGATGTACTTTGTTTGCTTGCTCATTGTATCTCTGCAGCAAGAATAACCAGGACGTTGTCTTCTTACAAATAAAATAGTTTTCCAAAATATATGAAGAATTACAAGGCCTGTCTGCCTTATCAATAACTTCTGAATTCAAAATATGAATGGTGTCAAAGTGAGGTCCCCAAACAGTCTCTGGGTAGCACATGTTTGAACATTTTTAAAATTAATTTTCAGGTGATAGAAATCATTGATTATGTATAAAGTCCATGATGTCCTATCTGAAAGGCGTGGCTGCAAGAATTTTCTGTAAGATATTTTAAGGTTCTCTAATCTCTAGTAGGGGAAAATAAGTAGAATGTATTTATAAATGAGTTTGGTTGTCATGGGAACCAATTGTCTCAGGTGCTCTGTTCCAATACAGCTATTAACCCCTAGTCCATATTTATTATTCAAGGGAAATAACTGACTTGAAAAAGGAAGATTGGTTGTCACAAAAAAGAGAAGCCAATGTGCTAAAGTTGAGTCATTTGCATGCAATAAAAATGAATTAGAGGATGAATCCTCTTCAGCCCCAAAATGATTTGCATTTGGGTTATTGCTCTATTTTTCTCAGTTCTCAATATTATGGAATGTCAAAAAGAACTAAGAACAGCAGATTTGCAATGAAATACAGTACCCTACAGCTACTGTGTTCTGACTTAGATCTTTATCATGCTCTTTAAGACTTTCATCCTACCATTACAGCTTGTTCTAGTACATATCAGGTAGCAAAATTCATAGGAAGAGCTCATATTATTAATAATCTGATTTTTTTGGGGTTTTTTTTGGTAACAGCCACTATTTACTCAAGTTTGTAATTGTGATCATACCCCACTTAACTGGACTGGACACACTGAAGGGTATTGGTCAATGCACATTTAAAAAGGATTTACACAAAGGCAGTTCCTTGATGCAATAATATCTGCTTCCAAGGAATACAATTTTATTTTTAAAATATCAGCAATCCAAGACTGGAAAGTTTTTTGGGTTTTTTTTTAAATCATTCTAGCTATTATTTTTTGAAATTTGTCCTGTATTGTCTCAGGAATGTATTATATGAAGTCTTCTCTAGAAAGTGTTTGCCTTCTTTTGCTTTTCTGTTTTTCTAGTACCCAATATGTTCTAACACCAAATCCCATATCTACAGTTACCAATTTTTTTACAGGCTCCCTTACTGAATCCCCATCTATTCAGATTGGCATGGGATTTATGTTTTGGATTATGGCTGTTATACTGCTGCTTTTTTTTTTTTTCCTTCAAAATAATAATAATAAAAAGGAACTTTAGGAACTGTTGATTATAATGAAAAAACCCAAAACCCCTAAAAAGTCTCTGTGCTGTTTTTTTTCTCTAACCCTAGACTAAAGGCAAATATTTCACTTGCCAGTTTCAGTGATGTTTTACCAATCACAAAATAGCCATAAAGAATGCTTTTACTTAGGTTACCAGAAGTTGGGATGAAATGATCTCCTGGTTGCTTGAAATAGAGGATTTTGAAGTAATTAGTCAGGAGCTTCATTTTTTTGGCTTCAATTCTTGCTAATGGAATTCTTTAGTGGATTAGAAGTAAGACTTGATTATCTCATGTTCATAAATATTGAAAGCTCTGAGTATGGTGATTATTTTTAAGATGTTGTCAAACTTGTCCTGTCAGAAACTTTCTAATCAGAAAGTAACTACAATATATAGTGAAAAAAACCCAAAAATCCCTATTTTTCAAAGTCCTGTGATGCACCTGAAGTCTTGAGATGATGAAGTGCCAGATGAAGTGCTGGCTAAAGGAAGATGAAGAAGAATTTGGCACATAGCCTTTGTTATCATATTCCCTATTCTGTCCTGTCCTCTTTTGCTGTCCCCAGTTAATAATGTATGTATGTCGGATAACCTTTAACGTGAACTTGCTGTTTCTGAGAGAGAAAACAAAAATCTCATTGCTAGAACATGACCTCCTCTCTTTTTTCTCTGTTTTTATTTAGTCTTTGCGTATTGCACATAATCATTGCTATTCCCTAGTGGTACCTTCCATTGACATGGTAGGCAGATTCATTTATCAACCTGAGAACTGATAACACTTTGTACAGTATTCCCAGTAGTGCAGTCAGCCACTAATCTTTTCTGCCACAAAAGGTCCCTATAGCAGCAATACTGCTCCCCTCACAATCTTTTTCAAATGATACATTGCATCTGCTTGCAAAAATTGTGATTTATCTATAGGTGGCAGCAGACTTACACTGGAAGGCCAGAGCAAGACCTGTCAATTACTTTCAATTATTTGTGCATAATCACTTTATCTCTGTAAAGACAGTGTACAGGACAAAAGGCCTGTAGAGGCAAATATGTGGGTGGATTAGGCCATAATTTTAGCAGCTGAGAAAAAAATAGAAAACGAATAAGATAGAAAAATATTTGAAAGGAGGGAAAATGTTCATGCAAAAATAAAGTTTACTTTGCAGATGATAATAATTTAGTGTCTCCTTTTTACAAAGACATCATTTGGGGATTGATCTACATACTTGAATACCATCTATTTGCAGCAGGATTCAACAGAGTTTGAACAGAGTTCTGCTGTTGGTAATCTGTATTGTATTTTCATTTTAACATAATTATGGCAAAGCTCTTCTTAATCCTAAAACTAGGAAACCACCATGAGAGTATTTATGTTGAAATATCTTGTGTGCACATCATAGATAGATGGACATGCTTCAAGGGACCAGTTAGCCTCTGTATTAGGTTTCAGTGGCTGAAAATGATCATTGACTCTTCTATTGTCATGTTCTTATTCTCTTCTGGTCCTTCGTAAGAATCATAAAGGAGATTAAATTCAATTGTTCAAAAGGCAGACCATGAAACCCTTGATACATGCTGCATTGCATGCATCAGGTATCATAGTGGAAAATGGATTTCTTATGGGACATAATAGAAAATAATGAAGGTAAAAACGATTATAAAAAGTAGGGCCCAGTGATTATTAGCACCATCGATATTTGCATATTAGGCCCTAAGGACTAATTCATAGCACATCTGGTTTATTAGTGAACTTATATGAGCCAAAGAGAGTTTTGCTATGCATTTGTCATTGTTTTTAAAAACTTATATGAAAGAAGAAAAGTGCACCTTGAAATTTTAGGCTTCCTCTGCTTCAAGCAAAACTGTTACTAGGTGTCTGGCAGGGTGAAAATAACCAATATACCATAAAATTATCTGAGACAGGAACAGCATAAGAATAAAACATTCACCTTTTCTTTCTCAAATGATTTATTGATAGTGAATTGACAACAAAGAATTGGAAAGCCTTGTTGTTTTGGGCCATGTGTGCACACATAAAGGAAAGGTCAGAGGCATAATCAGCCTTCTTTGCATTTTCAAAATAGTTTACACTCATTTTACTCCGGCAAAGTAAGACTTGCCATTAAAAATCTCACTCATCTTAGTACTCATGACTCCTGATAATTGTCATCTCTTTGTTCTCATGTTTCATTTGGAGAAGCCCAGTTTGCTGATAATGCTCCTGACTTGTTCTTATCATCCGTTATCCTGCTTATGGGAGGAGGTCAGTCCTGTCCACCATGGAGCTACAGGGACAGGGAACAGTAAGGTAAGAACATGTGAGAATTACCCACTTCTCTAACAACTGAGACACCTCATGGGCACACGGAAGTGAAATCTGAAGGTACCGGGAGCCTTGAATGTCACAACCAAAAGGTGACAGCTGAGGGTCAGGACTCTAGGTGTAATTAACTAAATTCCCAATTTAGAAGCCTAAACCTGTTTGTGTTTGTGATCCTAGGTTACATAACTGACATTAGATTTGCTAGGATTGAGTCCTTCTCTTTGATCTAAGCAAAGGATTCTTTTACCAGATTGAAATTTTTTGTTTGAACATCTTAGGTATTTGTGAGGACTAGGTATAAAATATCATATATGCTATCTAATATATTGAGCTTTAACAATAGCAGCAGGAGACTTTGTAGGCTATGACTCTGCCATTAAATGTGTGTATGTAAAAGTACAAAGGTATTTTTGTTCCTTTTTTGAACAAGTTTTCTTCTTGAATGTCATAACTAGAGCAGAAGTAAGGCAGCTTAGAGATTAACACAGAGAATTGAAGGTCGAAAGAGGGTAGGTCAGATCAGCTAACAATATCAACAAGTCTTCGTGGACTGTTTCAGCTCTCTACCCTCTGCTGTATTTCCGTGTCACATTCTGTGTGCTAGTTCTTAACTTGCCAAAAAAAAAAAAAGGGTGATATACTTCCAATGCCACTTTTTTCATGATTTGGTATGACATTCATCCAATTTAAACTACAGTGATAGGACAGATACACTTTTCACATCCTCCACTGGAAAGAAATTTTCCTTTTGAGAAATCTAAGAAATGTCATGGTCTGCAGAGATGAAACTTCTTTGAAACTTCTTAGAGTAATGCACTTTATTTCATTTTATGTCTGTTATGTAAGAAAAAATGCATTGAGCTTTATCCGAGAGCATGAGACCATTGAAAACTTCTACTTTATGCTGAGAAGTATCTTTGTTCAGTGGCTGAAGTCCTTGCAGAATCTTCGGCATTGAGACGGTAATGAAATTTTAGTAGTTTAATATTTAGAAAACCTCCACCTTTATGGCATAGGCATAAATAAAGGCCTATAGTGGTTAGAGGTGTGTTCTGAATAGTCATTAACACTGGGGAACGCTGTCTGTAGCCAGTAGGATGTAGCTTCTTCAGATGAAGTTATGTGTTTACCACATAGCATATGTCTTGCAGACATAACATATGTTTGCAAGATTGTGCCCTTTCTCTTCTGATATCTTTCTCCATTTCATTCCTCTCTGGGAATATCCAGAAACTTCAGAGGAATAAAAAATTAGGGTTTAAAACACCAGACACAATAAAGATATTAAGCTCCCACAATTTAGCTGCTGGGGTACCTCATCTTTAGGTGTTTTGAGGCTAAGGTGCTGTATAGAATCATGAGCTTAGTGTATGTGTCTTCTTTACTGGATAAAAGTGCTCAGATCCAGCTTCCCTGCTGTCTAAGGGTCCCAGAAGACAATTAGAGAGGGAAAAATCAAGTTCAGTTCTCTGCTTAGGTTGAAAAATTTCAATGTACTACTGTCACTTCTAAAGTTGTGTTTTAACTGCCGTACTAGGTTTTCAGTTGTCTTCTGCACAAGCCATGCACAAAGCCCTGGTAGTGCTGGGAGTAAGCTTCTGCTTAAAGCCAGCAGATAGAGATGACGTCTTCTGCATCCCTGTGGAAAGGCTGACAATTTCTCCAGAATTTCCTTGCTTCTTTCCAGTTGGATGTCAGCTCAGCAAGTTCATTTAAAGCATCAATTCAAATTAATAATCTACCACAGCTTATTTTAACTGAAGGCGCTCATGCAAATTTGCTCGCAACAAGCTCTGTGGGGGATAACTTTTGGAAGACAGGAAATACAACAAATTACTGGCTGACAGTAGTGTCATGAAGTTGCACAGCTGTTTACTAGGCGAATGTCTGGTTTAAGCCCTAATCTTCCTCTCCTAACGCTGAGAGGACTTCAGCAGATCCATAGGCAGATTCAGCTTTCTTGCACTGCTGTGCTCCAATTAGACTGAAAAATATCACCTGCCATCCTCAAGGCAATCAGCTTCTTGCAAAATCTGATAGTTCTAGTTGATTGATCTAAACTCTCATACTAGAACTAGATGATGGTGTCTAAAAAGAACAAGGTGAAAAAAATTGCTCAGCAGGGGGGAAAGAAAAGTAACATGGGAATAGAGTGGATAAAAAGAAAGACAATGCACACTAGTGTAACTTTTTGTAAATGGAGTTTTATCAGGTGAGTGTTTTGGCAAATAGTATTTGAAATTAGTGATATTTGCATATTATAAAAAAACATGTTTCTTTTAGGGATTTTATCGGTTTCATAATAATAAAATGAAGAGTACTTTACAGGCAGAAATGCTTTAGTGCATTAAATGACAATATGTTCCTCAGTCATCTCTTCCTGTGTGAAATCCACAGGATATGTTTCTTGCATGGCTGACTTAGCGACTTCAGAATAGCTAGTAGCATGTAAGGCTAAATCTTAAAAAAGACACAGTATTTTTGTTGATACTTTTCACCTTCATAAAAATCCTTTAGTAATATTTTCATATTTCATGTTTAAAGTTGACTACTTTTTGGTAACTTTTCATCTCCAAAGAAAATCAGAAGAAAGTCTTTCCAGAGCCAGAGATAAGGACATTTTTTTGTACTTATAGGGAGATTTAAAAGAAAGGTTAAGTCCTCATTTCTTCTGTCCGGCTTCAATTTCCATGCCATTTGGGAGAGAAGAAAATCTATAGTAAGATAATCTGGGGTCTTGGGAGAAGAAGAATTAGAAGAGTTGATTTCATTATTTGAAAGATATTTCTTTCTTTAAACATTCAAACAAGCTTTGGAGTGCTGTTACTGGGGTGAAGAGTAAAGTAAATGAAACATCAGGAAAAAATAGGGTGAAATGAGATAAACTTATGCAATCAGAGAGTAATTTTTAATGTTACCTTGGATAATCAGTTCCTTCTTTCTCCAAGTACAGGGTGGAAAGAGATTCCAGTGAAACAGAAAAGCTACATTTCATATGTGGATCATGCAGATCAGCTTTTACAGAGGATTCAGAGATTTCAGACCCCACTCCAATCATCACAACCTCTCTGTCTAGTGAGGCTATCCCACCAGCTGTCAGGATACTGGTTTATCTCCACAATTTAACTGAGCGCTCTTTTTGTCTGTTGCAGCGCACTGATGAAACAAAAATTGTAAAGGCACGGAGCTGTGGAATCATAAGTGCTCACTTTTCTTGAAGAGTGTATGTCAGAGCAATTGCAATAACTCTGAATGTAAAGAGCATAAAAGTGAGAAAAGGAACACTGATTAGCAAGGCCTGTCCTATGGCCAACTCTGTGCTTCTGTAACATGCACAGAATTTCATAAGCATGGGTTTTTTTTATCAGAAGCAATGCAGAAATTTGAGGTCCAGGCTGCAAAGAAGTTGTGAACAATCCCAGAGAAATTAATGCAGCTAAACTTTCCCTCAGACCTTCAGAATTAGGCTGATAATAGCAAAGAAATGTATATCTTAAAATCCATGGAGCCTATTAAAATCAGAAATATTTCTGAAACCTTTATGAAATCTAAACACCATTTGTAGGATTCCATCTCGATTTCATCTCAAAAGGAAATCTTGAATTATTTATTAAATCACGTTTGTTGGTGTTAAACGGTCACTATTAAAATTCATTAGCTTGAAAATGCACATGCTGGGAGGCTTTTCTGAATTTTTAGAAAGCACGTTAAAGTAAAAAGTCCTCTAGATAAACAATTCATTGAATCAAACTTGCAGTATATGCTGAACCAGCCATAATTATTTGATAGAAACTGAAATCTTACTGAGCATTTATTCCAATTGTTATTGGAATCTTAAACAATTTTTGACATGCTTTAAATATTTTCATACTTGAAATGAGACACATGGACTACTGAAATTTGAAACGGGCCCATTGCCTTTCCTTTCTGTCTTAATTTCATCATGTCAAAGACTGTAGTAATTGCCAGAGTAACTGTGAAGGACAGATATTCTACACAGAATTTTCATCTCTTACAATTTGAACTCCCTCCGCAAACTACTGTTCTCTATCTTCTGATGTATCTCATTATAAAACCTTTCTTAGCTTTCAAGTTTGTTCTCTCTCTAAAAAGCTGCTTCTAGTCCATCTATATTACACAGGAACCCTGATCTTTCTATGTCCTGAGCCGCAGTCTTGTAAAAAAAATCCCCAAATTTTATTTTATTAAAAAAATAAACTTCTATTGTTGGATATGCCTGGAGTGATCTATTTTGGAAAACTAATTTTAAAGCAGTGGCTAGAAATCCTCTACCTCACTGATACTCTTAATTGTGAATTATACCCTTAAACCAAAAATCCAGAATGTTGCTTAAGCCAATTGTATTCCTCTTTAATGAAGACCAAGAACATCTACCTCCTGTAAAATGACCAGAATGTTTTTTTGAGAGACTTTTTTGAAGATATAGTATTTTATTTTTCCTCTGAAAACTTTTTGAGAGCTCTCTAAAATGAGTCATAGGTAATTGGGAATTGGACTAGCTCTAAATTGCATACTTGTTAGAGGAACACAGAAAGACCCAAACAATAATGGGTTTCACCCTCTCCCTTTTTATTAAAAACCAAAATGAAAACATAAAAACTGTAAGAATAGTCATATATCCTGTATCAGGCAAAACAAACAAACAGACAACAAACTAACCCAAAACCACCACAAAAAACTATCCAGGCTATTTATCCTGATAATGGACAAAAGTAGATGGCTAGGGAAGAGTACAAACAAAGCCAGCCTCACAGATGCTCCATCCATTTAATATTTTCCAGATTCCAGCTATTTTCGGTTCTTGGGCTCTTTGACATCTAGCATGACTATTGTGCTCAAAACTCTTTAACTGAGGAGATATGCTTGTTACCAAAACAGACCTTGAGCTCCCAACACATTTTTTGGAAAGGAGATAGAAAGCTCAATGACCTGTTATAAGGAGAATCATTTCCATTGAAAATTGCTTTCTATCAGCTTCATCCAATGCTCCATTGCTCCAAATTTGAAAGAGAGTACAAACAGTTGATCACCATCTCTTATCTTGTGTTATTCATGATTTTGAAGACCTATACAGTTTCCCTTTCAGTTACTTAATTTTAGAAGCGTAATCCTTACTTTTTTATATAGACTAATTTTTTTGACTGTCACTACTCTTCTTCTTAAACTTTCTTCAATTCTACTCTCTTCTTTATGAGATGGAGAGTAGTAACAGAAAGTATTCAAGATGCTATGAATTGATGCATTAGTGAAGTAAAGACACAAACAAACACTGTTCAAGCAAAAAATATGCCAGAAGTTATTAGAAACAGTTTTTATTATCTTAGCACTGTATCTCTATGCCTTTCTCTTTAGTGTCCTGAGGACCAAAACATTTGGATTAGTTTCTCTGTCAGTCAAATAACTGAACCAAGCCTTTGAACATTTTTTAAAAATTATTATTTTATTCATTAACAGAACTGAAATTGTTTTCTCTACCTCAGAAATCATACAAAATTGCTTCCTTTGCATGCCATCTGTGAAGGTGTGATTTCTGGAGCAGTCTCACATGTAACAAGCTGTACCTCACTCCCACTGGCCATTTCCTCATGCTGCTTCTACCTGCAAAGGCTCAGATGGCCTGTTGAGTGGTTACTAAGGTGTGCTCAGCTACACAAATAATATGTAAACAGAGACAAAGCATTTATATTGCACTGATTTCAGTAGTAATGGCCAAGAAATCATGTATGACTTTAAACTGTGTCAAAAAGAAAAAGAGTGCCTTTTTCAATACTATCACTTGGTGGTGTGTATGCCTCATATCTAAAAATTCACTGGAAATTTTCTTTCTCACTGAAAATATTCCTGAAAGATGAACTGAGTAAAGATAAGTATGCCTGTTCTTTCTTCTGCTGTTTCTCTGTATGTGAAAACATTTGCCTAATGTTTTACCACTGACATCTATGCTGCTGCTGGTTTTGACATATCTTCTCTTGCAGGCTTGATGAATAGAAATGTCTGAAAATGGTGTCATATAGTCTAAAAGTGGAGTAACATCAGGCTGTAAACAATAGCATAAGGTGCTATTAAGCCTGTAGAGTAAACACACTTGACATGAGAAAATGAGCCAGCTGATGATATTTCATGGATTTATGCTAGCTGAAGTAAACTGATCCTCCTCCAAAGTCATCCAATCACAGTTCTCTTCAGAGCTGTTTATAACATTACTAAGTTCTAGACAAATTTAGATAAAAGCCTGATTTATGTTTTCAAGTAGATAGCATCTTTAAAATGAAACTGAAATATAGCAACTACTATATATTTTCAAAATTTATAATGAGTTTTGAAATCAAACTTCCCACAACAATAGATAATTTTATGGTGATTGTAGGGCTATTCTTAATGTGTCAAAAATAACGACAAAATATATTATAGGAGCTTTTAATTGTAAAATACTCATCAGCAAGCTGAAGATATATACATATAGTGATGGCCATAGGAATACTTTATAATCGTTACATCATACAGTCTGATAAGCTCTTGTTATATTAAATTATGAACAGGAGATATATTTTTAGTAATTGTCATAATATTATTTGATTACAGGAAACATGTGTTTTATATGAAAGACAAATACAGTAATCCTTAGAGAAAAATCTACATGAAGGAAGAAGACATTGTGATTTTCTATTTTAAAGAGAATTGGGTCATTATGATCATTTTATGGAGAAACTAGGCCATAACTGGCTAAACCAAGGAATTGTGCCTTACTTATTAGTGTGATCTGATTTTCTAAAAACTTCCTGAAGCATAAATGTTCATGAATTTGCAGAAGTATAAATTGAACAATTTTTGCTGCAATGACTACAAATATGGACTGGCTATTAAGATAACTGGGGCAGAGAATTTAATCTAAAAGTCCCTTATTAATATAACTTGATCTGAGAGTGAAATATGTGTTTGAATTCATCATTTTGATGGAAGTTTTTTGCTACTGTATAAGATGACAATCACATTGGTCCTTCTTATTCAGTGTGAATGTGTAGGATCTCCTAATATTCTGACAATGGTCAATAAAATGAGAAAGAAAAAACAGTGGGCTATTAAATACATTTTATTTTATCTGCCATTCTTAACCAGACTGGGGAAATATTACACAAACAGATGATGATATTTTAAAAAATTTAACTATTGTGGTGTAATAGTCTTTGTATTAAAATGTTTACACACATGAAACATTTTCATTGAGGGAAATAGATCACCCTGCCAACTAGTAATGATAAAAGTTCAGCTGGTCCTGAAAACAATGTTGGATTGCATGAAGAATTTACATTTGCTTTGTTAAATGCTGTAGTACTTTCCAGCATATTTTAAAGCACTGTCACCTTAAATACAGTTTGAAATGATCCTTACTTCATTTAGGAATATGAAAACATTAAAGACTGGTAGAAGTCTGAGACCAACCTTTTCCTAGTAGGATTCTGTGAGACTTCAAATTTTGGCACAGTAAAACTAGGCATTTACTGTTCTCATTCTATTTTATTGATGCTCTTTTTAATAATGTGACCTCTGAACACAACATTAATGATAGATTAATGACTCTGCCAAGTCTGCTTACAAATGAAAAATTGTGGGTGAAGCTACTAGAATTTGATTTTCCTTTTTACCTTTTGAAGAAAAACTTGAGTTTTCATTAAAACATTGGCATGCAGGCTGATGTTTTTCATACTTTTATTTTAAAAAATCAATATGGTTTTACAATTTCTCCAGAGAGAAAGACAAAAACTACTTTAAAAATAGTTTTCATCATTAAATGTCACCATTCTTTTGTTAATCCACCTACTTCCATGGGATAAGATCTGAGTATCTTCTTGCTGTCTCATCCACAAAACCTTAACACTGCTTCTATTAGCTGCTGATAAGTGCTGTCATAATATAATACTTTTCCTCATGCACAGAGTAGTTTTTTCATCCTTAAAGATGGCAGGACTTTAATTTAATTTCTCTTGTGGTGTCTTATGCTTTGTTTTGGGGTTTATAGATAAATCCCAACTCAGAATACCATCAAGTAGACGTGAAATCCTTTAAGCATATGTGTATCTTTCTACATGATTTGTATATAACTTACCTGGCATTCCCTATACCAATCAAAAGGTATTATCTGTGGTGAGTAAAGAGGAACATCTGCTTCTGCAATGTGAGTCAGATCCTGGGGGCACTAAATTGCCCTTTGTAGGTACCTTGTCTGATTTCAGAGAAAGTAGTAAAGATAAAAGTGAGGTCAAGTAAGTTCTGAATTTATACATTATGTGTTTTATAGCAAATTAGCCTTGTTTTTTATAAGCTAACTTTGGCTGTGGATGTCATCACAGGATTGAAGAAATTTATTTCTGATGCAAGTTAACTTTTAAGCACTTAAAAATGGTGTTGGATTTTGTCTCAGGTCACCTATATGAAAATTGCTCCTGAGGTACTCTGGAAAATTGGGTTAGTTTTTTTTTTAGTAAACATCTATGATAGGGTCTGAGCCGAATATTTCACTGTGGCAGTCAATTCAATGTCAGATTAATGACAATCTGCTCTGTTTCTTTCCTAGTCTCTGATACCTCAAGCCAAGCATACTTGACTTTCATACCTCATGTCTCCAACACCTGGCTCTGTTAATGCAAACACATTTAACATACCAAGAAATGCATGTTTATCACAAGACACTATTATATTTTGTCCCTTTCCTTTTTCTGTTTCTCTTTCAAAAGTGGTGCAGTTCATCCTGGTTTTCTAAGACATTTATTAAGATCCTTAAAAGATGAGAGATGGGAGGCATTGGGATAAGTACTGTAGACTTCGTGGCCAGTAATGCAATGAGGCTCCTGAGAATATTTCAGGGCATTACTTTATTCATGAGCTAAAGACAGTGACTGCTGAGTGAACAGTGATCATCATAGTATACCCAATAGGTTTGAAGCTTCTTACAAGGATATGCTAAAAGCTTTTAATATTCTCTCAGCTTGTAGCAAATCCCTCCATTATTTTTTTGTGTTAAATGAATGCAAAGTGCACTCATCTAAAAATCTGTCTGTCTAAAAATAATATTTTTTGGATGAGCTACTCGGAGAATAGAAAAGAGGAAGAAAAAAACACTTCTCATGGTTTGACAGAAAGTTATTTTATTTTATATGCATTAGCAAAACTGGAGTCAGCATAGGCTTTGGGTTTTTTTTTTCTTTTTTGTAGCATAAGAGACTAGCATTGCAAGTTAGAGATGCTCTCAGAGAATATGGTGAAAGAGAAGTAGAAGAGCAGTTACCATAGTACAACAACTTTGAATGAAAGGAAACTACTGAGATGTCTTGCAGTAACCCTTGTTTGGTGTGGGTTGCCAACACAAAGTTGGATACCATCTGGAAATTTATACACTTTAAAATACATTTATGCAGTAAGTTTCTTCAGCTGGTCTCAGAGGACTTTGCTACATCACTGTAATGCAGATAAAATGAAAAGTAAACTGAAGAGAAGAATGCTTCCTTAGCTTTAAAAAGATCATTACATGGCAATCAGGTTAGTGGAGTAAATCTAGACGTGATTTGGTTTTCAGTTCCTTCAAAATCAGCCAGGAGACCTTAGCTGCAGTTTACTTCTTCTGAATGCAAAGGACATTTGTTACAATTCATCTGTGCAGTAGATTTGCAGAATGTTGGGATGCACTTACAGGTTCCTTTGCACTGCTGAGCCTGTGCAGTGGTAGCTGTGTGCTGACCCCTGGTCTGGAGTGTGTCAGTATGGCCTCTCCACAGCTGCCATGGGGCCTCAGGCAGAGCAGGATGGAACGAGGCTTGTGCATGGAACAAGCTCCTGACTTTTAGGTGATGTGTATTGCCCTCTCTGATGCTAAACTTATCTCAGACTTGACAGCTGGGCTGTATACCAAGGTACAAGGTCACACAATAGCTTTCTACTAATCTAAGAAATTAGATGGGGGAAGAGTGGTGCAAAATTCAGTTTGATTTCAGCCCAAGAAAAGAAGGTGGTATTAAGTCCTGTATGTATACGTGGAAGGGGTTGTGCTTTTATTCCAGAATGCTGTGTGGCCATCTGCAACACGGTTGTTGTCCTGTATGTTCCAACATGTTCCAGAATAATTTTCATGTAGCCACATTGCTAGGGAGTGAGAAGTTCTTCAAAACCAGCACGTGTATGAATTTAGACCCAGATCATCAAAGATATTCAGGCAACTAATTCTGACTAATTCCCACCAAAATATACTTTAGTTAGGTACCTCAGTACCATTCCTGCCTTTGATGCACCTCTCTATCAGTTTCAGTAAGGACAGCATTTAAATATAATATTGATGTTCAATTTACATTGTTTACAAGGTTTATATTATTACAATTAATAATGACAACTCTAGATATGGAATGCAAAGGATATTTATCTGCAATATCTTTATCCATCTGTAGTTACAAAGAATGAAAGTAGTGGATGCTGTGAATTTCAACTTGACTACATAATATATTAGTGCTGACTCACAAGCCAAACAACTAGAGCACTGGAAAGACAGTTTTATATCCTTGCTTGAGGTCACTGAGAAATACAATTCCTATCTCTCAGGAAATTCTGTCATTTACAAAAAATTTAGTTTGGACCCAACCCAAAACCAAATTTTCACATTTCATTAGCAGCAAAAAGTGATTATTTCTGTATTGAGTCTAGTGATACTTTTGAACCTTTAAAATTTGTTATAGATAAATACTTTGTAAAATTAACCCATTCTCATCAAAATGAAAGAATTTTTACTATCAGTAAAATGGAGTATTTTCAGACTGCATTATTGAAACCCAGGAAGAATTTGAATTTCATGTGGGACAAAACATGGATTGTGATTAGGATAAAAATATTTTTCATCTCTGATGTTGTAATTTGAAACCTCACTGATGAAAAAAGAGATATCTTCAACTAGTTACTATTAAAAAAGACTTCTTCAGTTAGTCATGCTTGCATCCCTGAAGAATTTGATAGTGTTGATTTGGGGTTTTTTTTAAAGCATGGTATCTTAATTTAAAGCAAGCTTTTAAAGGGAAGACAGAAAAACCAAACCTTTCAGTGACTTATACCCCTATGCACTTTCCTATATTGGAGTTTTCTGAGGTGACAATTGCCTCTAGAAATGTCAACTCATTTGCATTTACCTTGGACCAAACAAACCATTATGAATACAGACATATCAATGTTAGAGAAATCATCAACATTTGTTATTGGCCAGAACATGAATGAAAACTTGGCAAAAAAAGTGCTGATTCATCAGTGACAAACAGAAATTCAGATATTATTGACTTCCTCATGACATCAGAAGTCAGGGAACATGGAAATGGGAGTTTAAAATATATGAAGTCAAAGGTGCATCTTCTAGGAAACCACTTGACTTTTCATCTTCCCTTGTAATTACCTAGTGTACATCTGGGAAAAACCATCTCTTCTTTCTAAAATTCCAGAGGACATCCATATTTTATTATAGCAGATTTGTCACTGGTTAAACAAACTTGCCTAAAGCAAGTCTCTGTGTTCTTAGCCTCTAATAATATGAGGGAAGTATAAAATATTAAATGCACCCCACTATTAATCTGCAAGTGAATGAGTATTTCCAACTGATGTTAAAATGTTAAAAACATGCATTAAACAAACCATCATTAGTTACTAACATTTGAACGCATTCTTTACTTAATACTTTTCAGTGCCATTCAGTGTTTCTAAAATATCTCTTAAATAAGTAACAACAGTATCTACCTCAATGAACTTAAAGGATAACTTCCAAGAGCAGTGTTCCCATTAGCCACCAACACTTTCTTTAGGCTCTGGAGTAACATAATAGAATAGAATAGAATAGAATAGAATATAAATAGGACATTATATATAATATATATAATATCCTATGTTGGTTGGGATATTATATATAAGGAAAAAATAATAAATGTTTTTATAAGCTTACTGAAAAGTAAAGAAGGGTCTCTTGGCATTACAGGCAAAAATACAAATACAATAAATATTAAAGTAAATGTTAAAGACCAAGCTAGTTTTATTTTGATCAGTTTTGATGTAAACTTGATATTTGCAAAAATGAGTATGGAGATTTTAGAAGACTGATGGGATTCAAAGAAATTATAAAACCTTTATGCTGCAGAAGCCTTGGAGAAACATTAGAGGGCCCTAACTGAGGAATGGGAATAACCACAAAGTGACCCAAAATTTTTATTGGTTCTTTCACAAGCAAGTCTCTTGTGAGTCAAAATTCCACAGTGAGCTTCAGGTCAATATCAGAACATTGTGGAAAATACAGAGCTGCTGCTGATTCTCAAGAAAACTTTCACAGACTTCTATGTTGCCATGTCTGAATCTGAATCTGTATACTTATAAGCCATCAGCTCTTGCTCCTTGATGTCAGGTAGAAAATTCTGGGTAGGAACCTACTACTTCTAGAATACTTAAATTACTGTATTATTGCCCTCCTGCCTCAGTTATTCTTATAAATGGATATTTTTGCCTTTTTCTGTTCTGAAAATTATCCCTACAGGCTTGTTAACTAAGAGTGGATGGAAGATTTCCATTACAATATATTTGATGTACCTACCCCAGAAGAAATGGCAATTTAAAGTAGCACTTGTGCAGGTGTCAGCCAAATTGAATATTTCAATTTACTACAGAGCTTGAATTTGTGAATATCCAAATAATGTTGGAAAAATGTGTTAAAGCTTTTGCTACCAACCTTGTGTTGCTGCTGCCTGCCTGTACAGCAGAAATGTTTCCTAGTACACTGTTATCAATTTTCAAATGATCAGGTTTCTAGGAATAAAAGTAGAAAAGTGTGAGAGTGAGAGAGTGTAGGTAGAGATCAATTAAAAGTATTTAGAATTCATCTTCACTTATCTTGGGTCTTCAAAGGGAAGCAATTATGCTGAGAAGGTACTTTGCTTAGAAGGATGTTAGACAAAGATGATGGGGTTTAGCTGCTGAAATGAGGGAGTGCACATTTGAGTAATCGCATTTAAAATTTGATTCATCCTTCAGTATATGCCTGCACTGGACAAAGGATTAATTCCTTAAACTCCTCTGACTGTATTAACTGGATCTTCTTGGCTACAATGGGACCCTCTGCAGCCAGTTGAGCTTGGATAGATATGGCATCATAGATAACCTAAATCATAGTAATCCCTTTATATCAGGAAAACTTGCACTGTCTAGAGTGAAAAACTAGAGAAAGGGGAATACACTATATACTAGAGATCTAACTGAAGACTTGTCTAAATGGGAGTTCATAATCAGAAAAGATGAAAAACTTTACCATTTTTAAAACTGGAGCTGGGACACATATATATATATGTATATATAAATATATATACATAAAAGGAATTGCAGAACATACTGTAGTGAGAGAAAAGAACAGGACTTGACTGAAGATATCCTTTCCTGTCCTATATTATATTGAAGTAAATCTGGAGAAATAGGTTCAGAATTTCAGTATAACTATTCATATAAGCATAAGTTAAAGCCCTCTCCCATAGTTATACAAAACTTGCTATTAAAAAAAAAATCCTGCAAATAAATTTATAACAAGAATACACTAATAATGTAAATATAATGCTACAATGAAATCAGTGAATATTATATTTTATCCTAGCTAATACACTTAGAAAAATATTTTTAAAAGATATTGATGGTCATTTTAGGTGTGCATTAACTGGCTATCCTTACAATTTTCATCCTAATTGCTGTTTTTCATTCCTATTCAGAGCTTTTCACATAACAAAAAAATCCCTCATGAATATTTTAATGAATAAATAGAGTTGCTATGCTGTTATTCTGTATACCTTATTGTATATTATTTGACAGTATTCTGACAACTGACACTTTGTTCATGAAAATGAGTGCAAATCCCACAAGTGAAAACCAGTGCTGTTCATCCAAAAGCCCATACTAGTAATACATTCTATGGCTTTCTCTAGTTGTCCTTGTTACATGCTTGTTTAAAAAGGATCACATATTCATTGGGCTCCAAAAACAATACTGTAAGACTTAAGCAAAAGACTATATATGATCAAGGAGTGCCCCAAATTGACTGATTGTTCTGAAATGTGCCATTTAAATAACCTGATCAATGATTAAGTATTTACAGTATGAATAATTAAGGCTACAATCAAACCACAAAGAATAATTAAAGACATAAAAGAACTTGCATGGTTAGAGACAAACATACTTTAAAACTCTTTGCCGGTTTGTAATAAAACTTGTTTACAGATTGTGGTGTTGGTTGTCAAGGATGCTAGAATTAACAAACAAGGGAGAGGGAAGAGGAGAGAAGCTGACAATTGTGTTGTTTTGCTCTGGTTTAATATAGATGGCACCTCTACTGATTGTACTGGGGCATGATGGGAATAAACTCTCAAATAAATATAATAAACACAACACAAAAATTAGCAAATCCAAGTATTTGAACGAACACATAAATACAAAATAGCCTGTAAACTTACTTTAGGAGCCTGGATAAAAATATATGCTGATAACATCTAGTCTTCTGTTTTAACTCCTTGTGGTGATTTTTCTTCACCTTGAAACCATATCTTTATCTTTTCCCTTTGACTCCTCTTTGTCTAATAGTTTTTGTTCCAGCTTCTGTTTTATGATTGCTAGAGCTCATGGTTGTGATAGTTCCTCCTTTTAAATATTTCTGGTTTATTAGCCCTTTAGAAATGGCATTTCTAAAATCCATTTGTTCTCTAATTCCTTAATTTTTGAGAGAACAATCTCTTTAGTGTCTGTTTATTCATCTTTAAATTTTAGGATTGGGCTTGGATTTGATTTAATCTCTGTTACGACTTTATAACCCTTGCACGGATAGCTTTAATGCTCCCTTGCATCCAGTGAACAGACATTATTGTTCATAATACAAATCTTTGAAGCTTGACATAATTTTTTGTTTCAGTAGGATGTACTCAATCAGCAGCAATTATGCTGTTTCCAAGATGTGGTGTCTAGGCAGGGGGATTACACATCTAACCAACTCCAATCCCAAACCCCAAGCAACAGGTTTTGGTTTTTTGAAGACTGAAACAAACAAACAGAGTTGCCAATAATGTTGAACAATTTACTGTTATTTTTAATAGAGGTGAACTAGGCTATTTAGTATTTATTTGAGATATATATATATATCTTAAAAAACCAAAAATGGCTATTTAGTATTTATTTGAGATATATATATATCTTAAAAAAAAAAATATATATATAATGAGTCATCGGAACAGCTAATTTGAGAAGAATTAAATTCAGTTGTACTCGCAATCTGTCTTTACATCTGTGCTTTACTAAGTTTAGGCTTGCTTCTGAGAATTATAGTATAAAGTGTTACATATGCAAACTCAGGTTCCTGCAGGACCCTAATTTCTCTCCTGCATTAGGCTACTTAGTGATCTTTCCTACCAGCTTCTCCTTTTCATGTTTAAATTGGATCCAGGAGCATGAAAGATGGCTTATATACCAAGAAAGTGACAAAACTATGCCAGATTATACCAGCTGAGGATTTTTCTTTTTGTCTGTTTCAAATATTCCTTTTCCATATTAGTTAGTTATGGTGTTAAAAAGACATGAGCATATAAGAGAAATCTTTAACAGCTGCACCTCTTGCCCAACTGTTGTGAATATTAACAGAATTTAACCCTGTTGTCAGTATGAAATTTTTCATGATCATGATTGTTCATTTTATCAGGATGGGAGTGAAGACTAGCCCCATCAACTTCTACTCTAGGAATCTCTGGAGCATCATGAGATACATGATGAATTTAAATCTGATCATGGCCTTAATCTGTCTCCTAAAAAAACCTATAAGATAAAACAAAAAATGCTTTATATAGTAGGAAAAAAAAGGCATTATATCTCTTAATTTTATAAAAAATTACAGAATTTCAGAATGAAAAATATATTTTCTGTAATTTTTCAAGACTTCTCCCGACTTCAAAAAAATTACATAAACTCCAGGTGCACAAATAAATCTTCACTAGTCAAAAGAAACAGTGGAATGTAAATAAAAAATGCTTTCTGATTGATTAAGAGAAAAATGAAAAACACTTAAAAGTATTATTTTTTATTAAAAAAAAAAAACCCAAAAAATGTACACGAAGAAATCACAAAAGAAAAAGAAAAAGAAAAGACAGTAAAATAGGCAGTAATTTCCCATTACAGTATTGATGACAGAAGCAGAAAAGAAGAAGATTCTGGAGAATAAACTGTTGGAGTAATTGCTAGTTGGAGATGTTCTTCTAATTGATTGAAGCTTCCCCTGAGTGTTTACAAATTCTGTGGGTAGCTACCAGACAAAGCTACAATTTCTGGTTCTCCCGTGTGAGAGAAAACACACAGAAGGCAACTGCAGATTAAGTCCCAGTTCTGCGGCTGAAGGGAAAAAATGCTGCACGTGATACCTGCTGCACGTGGTACCTTCTGCACATGCCTGTGCCTACCCCTGGCCTTGGGCATTTAGGGAAAGCACGTTGATGAACAAGATTTGCTGAGTGTGAACTGTGCTCATTCTAGGAAACACTGGAAACCAAATCTGATTTTCTCTGTTCTATTGGTCACATTTTTGTCTACGTATCTTCTGTTGAAGTCATTGACTGCATGCAGTTTATTTAAGGGAGTTCAGTCAACTGTACAAATAAAGGAGTTTCCAGGAAAAGATGAAGTGTCTGTTAGCTGGATAAGAAAGATATGACTGATACTTGCTTGACGTAAATGCAGATTTAAGGACATTAAAATATGTGACAGTGTGTAGACCTTTTTTAACATAGTAACACTACCAATAGCAGAACCAGCAATAAACATTTTTAAACACAGCTAAATATGGAAATGGTATATAACTGCAAACAGGTAAATGGAGATTTGTGGTATATTTTCTCCAATATGGTATTTTGTGCAAGTAGCAAAATCTACAAGGTAAGAACAAAGTGAGAGATGTCTGATAGAGTAACTCTGCAAAACAAGCAGGGAGGATGTTTGGTGAAAACAGAACAAGTTCTGTCCATCCTCAAATAGAAAAACTATGTCAAAAGCAGCTTACATCACCCCCTTTATTTTGTAGAAAACATTGAGCAGAACAAAACATGAGTAAGGAAAATGGAGAAATAGAAACATCTGTACTTGGGCACCAGTTTTCTTCACCAAAATGCTCTGAATCCTGGCCATCTCCATCTTGGTGACTGGGTACCTCGGTCATCAGCCCTAACTTGCCTTAACTGGAGATTTGTAGGATTGTTCACCTTTGGCTGATTTAATATAAAAGTTCAAGGATTAACTGTTTGCATAGGTACTGCTGATGATTATATTGGCCATGTGTACTGTCAGTGAATGTCAGTCCAGTAAAATGTTGGATTGAAACTGATTTATCAGTTTTTTAAGCACTTCTATCAGAATATTTCTTACGAAATGCAATATACAAATATATTCAGTCTGTGGCACAGGCAGTCTCTCTGTCTTGTCAGTTTACTCTGTAGTGGAAGGATTGCTTCTTAATGTCCATTCATAGTAGACAAAAAGCTTTTTTCTGCTCATGCTTTTCAGTGCTGCTCTAGCACAATTAAATAAAAGTTATTTATTATTGTATTAAGAGAATATTGAAATCTCACCCAAGGAAATTATTTTGTAGATTTGAATTTTATTACAAGAACAAATAAATAGCTCCTGTTAAACACATCCACAAAGATCTAAATGCTTCATTATAAGAAGTCTTTAAGATGGGGCTTTTTTCCTCTTCTGACTTTTTTTGCCTTCACTTTTAATTATAGATTATGCTCTGTCAACAGCAATAAAGTACATGGAGGTGTTTTAACTGTACTGCAGATATCAGCATATGGGTATATTTAGCAAATCCAATAACACTTCACCACTCATTCTCAAAGCGTTTAAAAGTGTACAAAAGTGTGAAGATAAGCCCCCTTAGAGATCCTCTTGGCTCTAGTGGCATGTAGTAGCAGTTCTTTAGCAGTCTCAGAAACCATGGTCCTTGTAGTTTTCAGATCAATTTGTCTAATGAAATCCAGCAAAGCACAGATTTAAAAAAGTAAAATATAAAAGAGTGAAAAAATCAAGACAATTTTCAATTTTTTTTGAAGCGTAATTTTATATATGTTTTGCAATCTGTACAAGAGGCGAAATCAGTGCTGAACCCTTTGAAATCCACTGTGTCCAAGTAAGAGAGAGCTTTATCTACATGTTTCCCCTGGGAAAGAACAGTCAGCAGATAAGGTGTTGATGGAGACTGTGTGGGGAAGAGCCTGGCATCTCTGTAGATGTGTCTTCTGATATTACAGAATGCAGAGTGGGTGAAAAATGGGACTGGTGACTCTCCAGTGCAATCCCACCTGCTCCTTAGTCCTTGCTTGCAAGTTCTGGCAGCACACTGCTGTTGAAAGAGCATTAGCTGAAACAGATGGTCTCTGAGAAGGCAGTCATCCAGCCCTCTCTGATCTGAGTGGAAGCTCATGATGTAAATTGTACCTTCCAGAATTAGTCAGATTTCTGATATGGCTGATTCTTGAACCGGTCTCTGGTTATATAATGTGATAGATTCTGGATTCAGAGATACAGGACTAAGTTAGAGATAGTCAAGTACACACCTAAAGGTCCCATTCAAAGAAAATGCATAGGTACAGCTTTAAATCAAACACAGAGTTGAGATGAAACTCATTAAAATGGAACTCCTAAAGTCAGTGTCTAATATTAAACAAGTGCTTAAATATTTTGCCAATAGATTGATTACTTGCATTGGTGTGATGAAGAGTTTTGCTGCAAAAGCACTTGTAGAAAAAAAACCACTACTATTATTTCCCACATAGCTAATGTGCCATGATTGGCCTTTGAGAATATTTGTCTGCATCCTGAAGGTGGGAAAAGCCTTCTTAGGTCTGCTGATAAATGAAACAAATATCTCTGGTCTAGTAAGGATTAGAGTTTATCATTATGAAAGACCATAGGAATTAGGGAAACGCCTAGAGAGCACATGCTTGACTAGAGATCTCTGTATTCTGAGTTCAGTTAGGCCCCTTCTGTTTCCTCTGTCAGTTCTTGGCTTACCCTTATGTCCTTTTCCTTCTAGTTCCTCATTTTTTATCTCTGTAAGCACCCTTATTATGTCCTTTCCAGTCTTACAATTGGTATCTACTTTTTTTCTTAATTTCTTTCCCTCACCTTTCATAGCAATTTTTCTCTGAATCTGTGCCAAATTACTTCCACTCTCCACTCTATATTTCTTTTCTTTCCTTGTCATTTCCAACCAATGTCTGACCTACTTTTGCTCCAGAAATTCTGTCTGCCCATAATAAAAAAGCAAAAAAAAACCCCACGTATCATGTGCCTAAAC
The DNA here is from genome assembly GCF_000691975.1 of Corvus brachyrhynchos. NCBI lineage: Eukaryota > Metazoa > Chordata > Aves > Passeriformes > Corvidae > Corvus > Corvus brachyrhynchos. Next base: position 2,327,403 of record NW_008237222.1, on the reverse strand, counting down.
ACTGATCCATGATCCTCAGAACTGTTTAATAGCAGCCAAGCACCTAGATGCAGTTTACTCATCCCTGTTCATTCTTTCGAGGGCAGTACTCAGGCATGGCTCAAGCCACAGCAAATGCCAAGGATATTCTCCACATGCAGAAAAACCAAGGTTAGACCAGTTTGATTCTCATGTCCTACAGTCATTCAGGACTATGACTTTGACCCCTCTAACACCTCCAGGCACCCTCATGACAGAGATCAGGGAATGCTGATTGGTTACTGTACAACCCATACATGATTTAAGTTCTGAACTGACCAAACATATATTTATATTTTACAATATAATAGGATTTTGCAATACCTTAGGATACGGATCTGAGACAAGGTCCAGGGACAAGCTGTAATGTATATTACAAAATACTCTGCTTTAGAAAGTGCACTCTTGCTGTGAGCCTGTCTGTGCCACTCAGTCTCAAATGAGAAATCATCCTCAACTTGTTTTACATACTGCTGTAGATTTACCCAAAGGACAGACAATGACTGGCTTTGGAAATACCTCTAGTTTCCTCAGCTGCCTCCCCTATTCTGGCACCCTTAGCAGGAGGGATGTGCCAGAGACTCTCCAGAGGAGAAAGTGGCCTGGAGCAAGCTGTCTTACTGCCTTGAAGAAGTCCCTCATAGTGGCCATAGCTAGTCACCATAATGTTAAACTTCACAAATGTAAGTAGATCTTTCACTGAACAGGCCCTGGCACCTGAATGTGGGGTTTCAATCAGACCTACCAGGGCACAGCTCTGCAATAGACACAGAAAAGCAACAGTGAAATTGCAGTGATGCTTATTTAAGGATGTGAAGCTGGTTTTTGGTGGAAACTTAATCTATGTGTAGATTGCCTTATTTTTCGTGTGCCTAAAAAAGAGCTTATCTTCCACTGAAGACCCTCAAGTTTTATTATTTTTATTTCAGTAAGGACTGACTGAAATAGCAGAACTGGTCATCAGGGAGTCTATATTTATTACATTTTAAGACAGGAGTTAACCTAATAAGAATATCTGTCATTAGTATTCTCACACACACACACGATTTTGAAGCCCTTGAAGCCTCCCCTGAAGCTTTAATATTTCATTGTTATGACTAACTTGTCCTTATTTTATCAGTTTGCTTATTATTGTTATGCACTTTCACAGGTGAAGCATGGTTGCCCAATTGCCCTAATTTTTCACCCTAGAGTTACAATCACAAAGGCAAATTCACCAGTTTAATTTGAATGAACATCCTTATAGATTCAGGACTCATTTATATTGCTACCAAATGCCTTAGAGATGTATCTAAAGGTATGAAAAGCACCAGTAGATGGCTCTGTAGTTCCTGAATTATAAGCAAGGAAACAAGGGAGGCTTTGATAGCTTTGACTTTTGTGAGTAAATTTGATTTGGTGACACCAATGACAGGAGTAAACTTCATGCCGACTTGCTGAAATGGGACACTTCCATTTGTTATGCCACACCGTTTCAAAATGGCCCTTCTGTCCTCGACTCGCATCGACCTTGAAGACTTCTGAGGGAGCAACAGGAGTGCTGCTGTCCTGTACAGGCAATGCTCCAAATAAATCAGCAGCAGGATGACACGAGCTTATGGGAGAGGGCAGAATTACTAAGCATTACCATGTGCTGCTCATGGCAGAGTGATAAACAGGAAGGTGTGGAGGCTGCTACAGATGCCTGAGCCCAGTGGTGGTGTCCCCTGGTAAATGGGATTAAAACTGAGCATAGCTGAACATGTGCTTGCACTGAAATTAACTACCAAACACTTAGAAAAGGTTGTTTCTGTTTTACCTAAAAATAAATCTGACTGAGAATGGGAAAGACATAAAGCAGGAAGGAAATGCACTGTGTAAAAAAAAAAAAAATCTGCTTTTATAAATCAAGGAATTTAATAATTTTTTACAGGTAATTTAGAGGAAGTAGTAGGATTTCCTCTCTGCACAACCCTCATTCCTGAACACAGGATCTGGGTGGGCTTTCAAAGGAGATTTTAAGCATGCTTGACTGCTCTGGCACAGGTCAGCAGGGTCCCCTTGTATTCCTCCACAGTTTAAACTCCTTTGAATATTTGCAAAAATTACTGCAGGAAAAGGGGATTTTTAAAATTTATGTGTGGGACTCTGCACCCAGCATAAATGTTGGCTGTATCTAAATGTGAATTAATATATCTAAACTAAAAGCATGGGAGTATTGGGAAACTCTCTAGAGTTTGAAAATGAGCAGGGAGCAATTCAATTTCTAACAAAGCAAAGCAGTTGCATCTGTACCAACTGAGACGGTTATTTGTGTGCTTTAACTAAATCCAAACCCAAATGAAAACAATATAAGAAGTTTGGGCTGACTGTATTCTGCAACAGGACATACAGTAGTGGCATGTTGAGACTCAATAAACCAAAATAAGTTGAATTTATAAATGTTAGCTTCCCCCTAAAGTAGATCTTCTACATGAAAAAATTTTAATTTCATACTTCATAATGAAAAATATTATTAGTAAACTCCCAGAAAAATTGTCCTAACTGTACTGCTGATGGAAATGCATTTTACAGACATTTTCCAGATAGTGTGTTTCAATGGCACATAGATGTCTCTGCTATTTAACTGCTTTAAAAACAGATGTAAACTGTTTTAAAAAGAGATCCATCCATCTTATGTAAATGGCAAAAATTTGCAAGGATTTTGCTATTCAATCATCAACACAAAAAATCAACATTAAACATTATGTGTTTACGTCAGCAACCCACCCTCCAACCCTAAGTATTCTAATTCTATAAGCAAAATAATGATCTGCTATGCTTTGTTATAAATACAAGATATTCTCTAAGCACCTTAATAGCTTCCCTTGCCATTGGCAATGATTTTCAGAGTAAGGAATGTAAGATTACAATGGAGAAAATTCATCTAGCATTACTCTTTATTTCACTGCAGAGAAGCTGCATATGGAGAGATCATTGCATTAATATAATGCAGTAAATTTCTGTGACCCTTCATTTCCTTAGAAAAGGCTAAAATATCTCACAGAATTCAGCATTAAGCACTGGTATTATCTTGGAAACAATGCTCTTTAAGTAGCCTGAGACACAAATATTAATATGTTTTATAATGTACAAATGCAGTCATATTTGCCTGTGTAAAAGACAAACCTGAGTTTAAGGAAACCCATACATTCTAAATTTATGAAGCCCAAAATATATTTTAAATTTCCCTTATTGATGACAATTAAATACATTTTGCTTCTATTGAGAATAATATTATTAGGGCAAGATAGCTTGAATGACATTACATTCACTAGCTAAGTGAGCTAAGGCAGTCCTAATGGAATAGCTGATGTGTGGCAAAGTGCTTCCCTGATAGCTACGTTCAACTTCTACCCTATGGTAAGTCTGAGATAATTCAATTGCAGTATGTGAATACAACATGATTCTTGGATTCAAATGCCTAAAGAATTGTGGTGGACAAAGAACTCTCAGGTTCAATTAAATACAACATATTGACCTGCTTATCTGAGTATGGTGGTGATCTTATTATTTGGTGATACTACTTTATCAGAAAAATTTGCTTTCACCAACATTTGACTTTTTGTGCTCATTTTGTCATGTCAGATAGGTATCTCTCTGAACCCAGACTGCTTCTGAACTCCCAGCTTTATCTGGCATCACAGAACTGACAGAGGCTGATGGAGAGATGCTCCTTCATTTCAGATTTACAGAATTATCCTTAACCCCTTTCCTGTCCGGGTTCGGAAGCATGTTTGAACTCTGTGGACATATTATACTTCAAAATCAGAATTCAAAGTTTTATCTAAAAACTGTTAAAACTAGTCTCAGAAAGCTACAGGGAGAGAGCAAATCAAGAAACTCATATAGTATAGAAAAAAAATATTATTCTAGATGCACTCTGCAGCACATTGCTAAAGATTTTTTTCTGTGGGGTTTTTGGCATTTTTGTTTGTTCTCTTTCTTTGGTTTGTTTTGGTTTTTCCCCCAGTCTATCTACTGTCGGGAAGTTCCTGCATATATTCAATTTTTATTCTAACCACCAACAAATTACCACAGTGTGAATTATAAAATTCATATTAGATGGGATAAATGCAATAATTTTACTAAAGTTAAAAGAGAAACTCCAGCATACTGAATTTACAGAAAGTGCTTGAAAATAACATCCATTCTTCTCTGCAAGATACAGTATTAAGACCAGATTTTTGCAGCGTTCTGAATGATTAAATTTAAAACCACTTAACCATATAGACATAATAACTCTTGGAGAAGTCAAAGCATGGACGCTTATAACTTTATATGAGGTACACTTCATATAAAATATGTGTAGTATATATCTGATTCAAACTAATATATAATTTCCACTATGGATATCGTGGAATGAGAAAAAAATTATATGGTCTCAATGGAGACTTTCCAAATTTTTTTGGAAGTGTGTATGGATACAAAAAAGAACATTGGCAAGTACTGTTGTCAAAAAAACACAAGCCACATGTGCATGGACACACTCATGCACAAGCAAACTGTTATACATTAGGGGATTGTTTGCCCTCATTGGTCTGGGGTTTTGGTGTGGGGTTTTTTTAACACAGGAAAGATTTAGGGGTTGACATTTTCCTTCTTCCAAAAGTGGAAATACCCTTATCCTCTATCAAGCAAGATTGGAAAGAACTGAAAGCAGATGGTATAATGTAACTGTAGTGAGAGATGAAGCAAATACTTCAGAAAGAGTGAGAAAGCCGTTCTATCTCCATCATGCCAGGACACTTCTCAGCCCACGTCCACACTATAATTAGTTAGCACATGGGATGGCTACTAATGCTTTCACACAACAAGCTCAGAATGATTTAGTACAAAATTTAGAAAACGTGCAGGTTGAAAATGACATCTTAATTTTTTTGACACATTAGGGAGTCTTTATTTGAAAAATGTTTTGATATATATTTTTAAGAGCCTTTAAATGTATAAACATAAAATAACATTAAGTCATAAATATCTAGTCATTTTCCTTAAAATGTATCTATTTTTTACTGCTATGTCCATGTGCTCTACTTTAAATAAAAGCAAGTTCATGTGGTATACATCTCTTAAGACTGTTCTTGATGGCAATATTGGGAAAGACATCAGCCTTTCCCCATAAAAGTTCTCTGTAGAAAGTCTTTAGA
>NW_008237222.1:2293019-2322194 GCF_000691975.1 Corvus brachyrhynchos | reverse complement strand
CTCTGACTGAATGCAGAAAGCCACAGAATCCACAAACACTGCTAGGCAGGAGTGGCTAATGACAACATATCTCTTTATGAGCCAGAAGGAATTATATTCTCTATCCAGACCTTTCCAACAAGGATTATTTTATTGATTTCAGAAAACTGAGTGAATTGAATGTCACAAATAAATACGTTATTAACATGCAACAGCCTCAAAAAATACAGGTTTAGATCAGGTCTCCAATATTTGCTCAGCTGAAGGATGCATTGGCACCTTACCAAGAGCCCGGAGGTCGCATTTAATTTACATAGAGGAGATCAGATCTCCTTCCGTCTCATCTGTTTAAAGGCAGGATGAGATTCACAGATTCATTTATTCAAGCAGATGTTGGTTAGACAAATATATACAGGGAAGTCCTTGGGTGATTGATAATAGACTACCAGATCAAAATAATGTGACCTTGAAATACAGGGATTTTGCCTTTCCTTAGAAACAGATATCTGAACAGTGATTAGGTGTATTGCTTTCATTTTGTTTCCTATTCACTACTGAAAATACTATTATCTTTCTTTCTCTATGGAAAAAATCAATTAATCTAGAACCTCTGAATTAGGAATGAAAACCTCTCATATATTAATCAAACTATCCAATTCTCTAGTGGCCACTTTTACTAGAGACTCTTCCTCTTGTCCACCTGGGCTTTGGTGGAGAGACATGATTATGAAGACTATCAATACATTTGACAGCAACAAGGATATTGAAACCAACTGTAAACTCTCACCAGTGGGAATTAAGGAAAGACATAAGGACAGCAAGACCAAATACTTCACTAACAGTATAACCAGAGTTTTTTAAAGGAATAAGTGCAGTTTTTAGATGAGCTTTTAATGAATGGTAACTGTTTTGGAAGTTTAACTGATAACAAACTAACCATTTTTAAGAGGGATCTGAAAATAAGTAATATCATAGAAAAATGTTCTTTTAAAAATGATTTTTTTGGTTGTTCCTAACTCCTAAAATAAAAAACACAGTTACTTGAAAATACATGATTTTATATTTATTCATGCATTAAACACTCAAAATGTAAGAAAGATAGATTGTGTTCCTTGTACAAAACTAAATGATTGAATCCTTGCTTTAAGTAAACTGCTGAACACAACATTAATTATTAATTAGGAATCAGATGAACCTAGGATTAATTATAGAACAGCTGCTGCTGCAGACCCATGATCAAGTCTCTGCTCTTGAGTGAGCAAGGATACTTGCTGTGGGAATTCAGGGTGAGAAATTCTTCTGTGTTACTAAGGTGAATCATTTGAAGAACTCCCCAGAAAATACTTTAGAAAATGTCAAATGAGAGCTCTAGTAAGAGCCTATTGCTGTTAACCCAGATTTAATAAGGGGATTGAGAGGCAGATGAGGAGTTGGTATAACAGTAAGAGTACGTATCTTTGCAAGGACAAAAACAGCCCTTGAGTACTCTACTGCAATTTATCCAGCCATGCTGAAAGAGATAAGGAATGCTTCCTAGTAGCAGACAACAGTTATTTGAAGCAATTGTATGTCCAGAACAACTTCTATCCAAAACCACATGAGCACTATGCGGGTTTTTTTGCATCTTAAGGTTTACCAAAGTGGTGTCGAATAACCAACCACAATTCACTACAGGAGAATGTCAACAGCTTGTAAAGCTCCACAGGAGGAAATCACAGACTCATAGACAGCTATCCTATCTTAAAAGCAGCAGAGACAGCACTTGAGAATAAATGCAGAGTTTTAAGGAAAAAAAGAAGATCCTTCTCTATGTCCGGTAAACATTGCGCCATATAAAAGTGTGCTTAAAGTTCAAATAGCTGGAAATCTTATTAAGAATTTATTTTCTCAAACCTGTCTTCCTTCTTCATTATGTTTTTAATGAGAAGATTAAAAGACCAATTTGGTAAAGTTCATGATAAATTTTAAAAATGGAAATTATTGGAAAAAGAGAATCATGGCAAAATTTCCTGTGGCAATTTGATATAAATGTCTGTAAGAATTTGTATTTAAAACTCACAACATATGTGTCTGCATGTATTTTACTCTCATAAGAGGGAGGCAAATCCAGAACAGTTAAAAATCAAATGTAATTAAGAGTTGTTTTCTTACCATAGAATTGAAAATTTGGCTGCTACAGAACTGACTCAAACCAGCCCAGGAACAAATAGATTTGGCCACGGTATGGGTTTCAGTGTACTCTTCAAACAAATAACAGTGCTAAGTTGAAGGCTGCTACATGAGTGGCAACTGGAACAAAGTAAGATGAGTATTCCAAAGTGAATGCAAGTGCAATGCAGGTAGGATAGTATGCGGTTGAGTGAGTGAAGGTTAGCCAAAATACCTGCAAAGGAGGGGGAAAAATGAATTTTAAGCTCTTCCTTATGTGTTTACAACATCCAGGATTGTTTACTTACTGTCTTTGTAGAAATCTATACAATTTAATACCTTGGTGCTCTGCATAGTACATAAAAAGTCTTAAAATTCAAGACAAGGTTTATTACACTCATCTCTGCATAAAACAATATCAGTTTTGGATTAAGTAATATTAGCCTCTACTCTCTGTATAGTTGCTCCCTGTTAAAACCAGATCTGGTTTTAAGAGCAGATGAAAGCATTTCAACTACATTTAGTGTTTCTCTTGGGAAGGAAGAAAGATTTTTATGTTTGGAGACCTAGGAAAGGAATCAGATATGTGAATTCTACTCTAAACTGCACAGAAAAGCACAGATTGCTAACCAAAAATTGGAAAACTTCACGAAAAAATATTCTTCTTGGTGCCACAGAGTCCCTTTATAGGCTTGTTTGCTTGCAATGGTAGCTACTATGTAGTACTTAATAAAATTACATCTGTTGTATGATTTATCATCTCAATAGCTTACTTTCATCAGTAGTGGGTTTGCTGCTGTATATCTAAATAAGAATTTCTTCTCTCAGCCCTGTTGACTTAAATATTTCTTCTCAAAGTAGAAAGAAGTTCAAAGGCTCTTTCAGTTCCTATTCAAAGAACAATATGAACAGCAGTGGTGTGATGGATCATCTAAAAGGCTCTCACAGCTCTGGGACCCAGATCCTCTGCTCTTATGAAGCATCACAGCCCTATGAGGAGCTTCTCTCTCGAATTCAGAGGAGTCAAGATTTCACTCATGGAGACAATTGACATGAAGTCCCAGTGGAAAATGACTTTGCCTGACACATTACAGTGCATTTTAACATTTTGCAAAGATTGTAATTCAGACTGCTAGTATAATTTATAGGTTTAGATTCTTCAGTATAGCAAATATTTTGGTGTTATGCAGTACATTTGTCACTACATTCATTTTTCTGTGTGCTTTATTACTTTCTCATATAATCTGTGTATTGTGTCAATTTTTTGGAGTATAATACATCTGTCTTTGAAGAGAGAGAGAATGTATATGAAAGTTTGCACTAAAATGTGTGAATTTATACAAGATAGCTGTGGTAAGTTTGGACTGTAAAATCAAATTTAATATTGGATGAAAAAGATTTGATAATTTCAGTTTTGAAACTGTCACTCCAAACATTCTGCTGACTTGTCTTTCATTAATTTACATATCTCTGTCTAATGTCAGAAAGAAAACCACTTCCTTAGGGTAAACCAGTTTGAGATTTACAAGTACATTTGCTCTAAGCAGTTGCAAAATAAAGTTTCATTTGCTGTGATTTCAAAGCAAGAAAGAATGGTAAAAAATTAGTAATAGTAGCAATAATGGTAATGTTAATAAAAATAAGCATCGTAATAGAAATATTTACTTGCATTCCAGTAGAACATTGTACATTCCAATGAGAACTCACGAAGTACTGAATTAGACAGTACTTGAATACAACAGGACAATATCTGAACACTATTCAATTTTCACAAGTATCCAAAGCTAAAATCAACCAAAAACTGGACAGTTGCATATAATAGGGCTGAAATGGCGTTTAAGGGTCAGAGCCTTTTGCATACTTACTGTCTGTTGCTGGAGGATCCTAAGTTCCTATGTCCACTAGTTTTCAATCAGGAACTAAGAGACCTATTTTCATTTCCTTTACTTTCATATACAGAAGCACATTAACTGTGGCAGCACAGAGACAAGTGTTGTAGCTTGTGTTTCAAAGTGAAGTAGACAGGCATTTGCCTTTATAGCAGCTTGATATCATAGGTACTTTATGAACAAATTTCTGATAAATTTCTGAATTTATGAACAAAACTATATAAGGAGAAGCCTAAAACTTGTTAGCAGCTTTTGCATTAAAAAGGTATTAATACTCATACATCTTTCTGAGGAGTGATTCTAGACATTTGCACAGGCTCTGGAGTTCAGTTTTCCCATCAAGATTTAGAAGACTGAAAGTTGCATTTCTTCAGCTTCCACAATAACATTGTAAAACAACAAGAAGAAATTTATTAGTTATTGTTCTTTGGCATAAAACCACCAAGAACTGTTCTTTTGAAGCTACCCCAGCATAAACCCTCACCTCTCCCCCAACACAGAAAACTGGACATCAGAAATAGAGAAAAAATGTTCTTGGTTTGTGCTTGGGACATACACCAAGGAGAGGGAGAATCTGAATTCTGTTCTCTATGCTGAGGATTGTTTACACATTTTCAAAGAAAACACACATTTTTCAAAATATATAAATGCCCTGAGCTGGGAGAAGGGCACAAATATCTGCTTCTAAGTACATTCAGTAGCATAGAGAACATGAACTCAACTGATAAGACTGTTTTGTGTTTTCAGACCTAAAATCTTGCTTTAATTTCTTCACTGTGATACATGTTTGACTGAAATGGAGGATAAATTGATTATTTTCACTGAACCAGTGATGAAAGCACACACATACTGTTGCTCTTTACACCTATGGCCTTCCTAACTGGATACAAGCATTTGAATCTCTGGCTTCCAGATCACTTGAAAAGGCTTTAAACCCCAGATGACTGTGATAGGAATTGTGTCTTTGAATTATAGGTTCCTCTAAGAATTAAATAATATTCCTAAATTGGAGACTTGCACTTAAAAATCTCATTTCCATGCAAAATATTAAAACCCTGCAATGAAACATCATGTTTTCTTCCCCCTTTGGTGCAAAAAATCAGTAAAAGGATAAAGAGACCAATGTACTGAATTAATAAACTTGGCAGATAAAATATGAGTAGGTATGGGATTGGGATTAAAGTGGAACTTTAAAAATTAATTTCTTTATCAGAAACATTTTGTTTTATTTTTATTTTCTGTTTCAGATTCATTTGGCTGGAAAACTGAAGATTTTGGATTCCCTCTGTAAGTGAATAAATTACTGCTGAGCTCTCAAGAAGCTGTGGCTTCTGAAAGGGTGAAAATCTGGTAGACCAGCTGCCAGAAAGCAGTCTCAACAAAGGTGAATTGGCAAGCAATCAGGCAAACTTTGAGAATTTAATCAAAAGTGACTTATCTCTATGAAAATCCCCTAATTTGATGAATAAGTAAAGTCTAGTGACCCTCAAACCCAGTTACTTCCTTTTACCATGACACTTTCCTTGTACGAGTGATTCTGTGACAAGTAGCTGCTAAGAGCACTCATTCCATGTACTTGCCAGGTATGTGAAAAAGCATGCTGCTCTTCTGCATGGGGGATATTGGAAACAGAAATTCTCTCAACCTCCTGGCCAGAATCAGGCTCTAACCACAGCTTTCACAATGTGAACCACACACTTGCTTGCTTGGTGTGAATGTGTCAAGAAAAAAATGAATGTTAGATAACAGACAACCAGTACATCTGGCTTTTATCCTCCTCACTGCCTCACTCAGGAAGGAATATGGTTATTTTTAAATCTAAGGTCCATGTGTTGAGCCAAATGAGCATAACTCTCCAGCTGATGCAAAGATGATAGGAAAAGATTTAAATGCTTTAAATTCTATAGGTTTATTTATCGTCCGCTAAATCCTCTCCCCCCAAAAAATCAAAGGCCTCATTTGTTCTTCGGGCAATCATTACAGCTTTGGTCCCCATATAAATCCTCAAAAAACCTCACCCAAAACATGTACTGAAATACAAGTAGCAAATTACAAATATTCTTCATTAGCAGCTCATCAACACTGTATGAAACCTAATTTATTCAATTTTATTGATTTTCAAGCAGCTGTAACATTCAACCAGTTGAATACAATTCTCACCATGATGGCTTAACTAAATTATGACAAAAATTCACAAAACTGCAGTTGATTGGTTGTCCAGCGGCTCATTCTGTGACCATAGTTTCTTTTGCTTTTCATCTCTTCTACTCAAATATTTTGGGTGTGGGTTCTTTCAAGCTGCAGTTACTATTGGAAACAATTTCTTAAACAGCATTTGGGTAATGGGTATATTATTTCATTGGACACTCTGGAACAACAATTACCAGGACTTTTTTATAGGTTTAGCAATCAAGTTGCTCATAACCCCATGTCCTACAAATACTACTTCCCCATGAATTGACCATGAATGACTCATTTGCAGCTAATTACAAGTTGGATATATGTTTATATACTTTTATATTTATATACTTTTGTATATAACTATGTATTTAGTGATTGACACTAAACAAATGACACTTATAGTAATCTTCTTTAAATAAATAAAAGAGTTTCCTTTATCTAAGAATATTTTGTACATTTGCAAAATAAGGCTTGGTCAGTCCTTTGACTAGCTGAAACATTTAAGGTTTTGACTAACTATTTTTAAGTATGTACACTTTAGAGGATATTAGTATTTAAGTATAGAAAGCTGTAGTGATTCAATTGTTCCTTCTTTTTTCTTGACAATTTTGGTTAGTGTTCTGTTTTTCATCTAGTCTCAACAGTGTTATTAACTTCAGCAAGTATAATAGAGAGAACTCATAGTACACTAAGTAAAGATCTTCTTTAAACATAATTCTAGCAAAATAAACCCAGAAAATTATACTCATGCTATTTAAATGGTTGTAACATTTAATGTGTTTAACAGTTCTTTCTGGATCTTCCCAGATGAGATTTTCAAGTTAAAAAAACAGATAAAATCAAAATGCAATATAAGAATTGGAAGGCAATGGTAAAATCAAGAGTCAAAAAATATGATCTCTACTCCACATCAGGGATGGAGATTTCTTTTTATTTTTCCTTTTCTTTTTGTTTTGTTTTTTTTTCTCTGAAATTATAAACAGTCAGAGGCATGTAAATGCTTTGCCCTCTGTTAATCTGAGATGGAATCTGTGGCAGTTTGCCTGTTCAGGGTTATATAGATTTACAGTATATATTGTAAATCCCATTAACTTGTCATTAAATAATTAGCCACATCTGCATCAGACATATCTGACACTGGTTATCACAATTTTTTTCTCAAATTCAGCCTTTTTATTCCCCTCTTCACTTTCTTCTCCTCGTTGACTTACTGATCATGTCTTTGTTATGTTACTGTTTCCTTGTACATCAGAAGACTAGGATTTTTATTTTCATGCTGCATATTATTCCTGCTTGTTTTCAACAGTGGTCCCAGTTATTTGAGTGAAAAGAAGTGAGCTCCTTTTGGGAGAGAAGAGAAAAAACAGTGAGGCAAACAGCTAAGAGTGAGGCAAACATCTAAGGAACTTTTTTCTTTGTTTGAATATGCTATTAATTTCTGAGATCCTAACGATCAGATCCTCAGTTCAGGTTAAATCCCTTTCTGCTACTCGAGTTGTGCACTGGATATATGAACTCAAAGTGAAGGAGCAAGTAGAGGTTTTTTCTTCTCATCCAAATCCCCTTCCCATCTGGTATTAATCCTGAACTACTCTCCATCATAGTGTGGGACAGTTTTGGCCCCAGGCCAGGGTGAACCTTTTTGTCCCCTTCACTACTGTTCCTCCTTTCCCCCTCACCTGTTTCAAACACAAGCCCTGCAGTGCTCTGCACCGGACTCTCAAAGCTCAACAATGGCAGGGATATAGTTGTCCTATGGAGAACAAGCAGTTTTGTACATGCACTGGTTTTGCATGCACAACTGTACTTGAAGTTTCTTCACAAAAATGGTTACAGTCACCTGCCATGTTCACACAGTGGTACAAGGGAAAGACATTCACTGATAACACCCAGGTGAGCCCTAATTAACTAATTAATTAATTATAATAATAATGCAGAATGCACAAAAGAATTAGGTTGCTTCTGAGTCTGTGAATGCTTCATGGCAAGATCAGAAGGGATTCATATGCTTAAGTTTTTTGGAGATTGTTAGGATTTTAAGTGGGAAATAAGATGGATGTATGGAGACTGTAATCTCCGTACACGAGGCACCTGCTTTAGTTAATGTGATTATTTTATACATCAAGAAAACAGTAACCACTTCATCAAAAAGCTTTGTAAAAGTCCTCAGATAGTCTAAGTGAAAGGCATTACTTAAAATAAATAAATAAATAAATAATCATTATTCTCAAACTCTGTGAATCCCCTAGAGAGCTGAATGCTCTCATTGCAAGAAAATCCCAACCTCTAGCCCAGAAGAAACTGGATTCTTCTGCAGATTCCTGGCAGAAATGAAGGATACTTTTCTGTGGCATTTTTCAGTGAAGATCTGCTTTTGGAATGTGAAAGGAAGTGATGGAGGGAGAAGTTAATTATCAGAATCTGCATGAAATACCCAGACAGGCATAATGCAATTCATCATATGTATCTCTCTGACACATGTATGATCTTTATTTATACATGAGCATCTATCATACCACATATTTTCCAAATCTCGATAGTCTTTGCAGATACAGATTTTACACAGATGCTTCTTGTGCTCATTTCCCTTTCACAAAGCACGAATGCCTTGCTCTTTTAAATACACATATCTCTTTTACGATTGTAGTCAGTATTACAATTTAAAGGATGGACTATGCCAATTGAGGACCCATATACTGTAAATGAATTAGTAGCACCTTCTTTCACTACCTTCCTCAAACACATGCTAGTCTATGGTCAATGATAACTTGTAAAATATTTGCAATCTTTCTCTGCTTGTACAGCATGATATAAATAAAATAACAATAATACTTATAGCAATATTTTTCTGTTTCTGATGAGGAATAGAAGCCCAGCCCAAAGTCCTTGGGAGGGTTCCCATTTGCTTTATGATAGGTCCAGATTTAGCTAAAGAAGGCTACAATCTGGTAGACTTGGAAAATAAAGTCTGAGCCTCATTCTTCTGCTGTCAGCACAGGCTTTTCCATGCAGCAACCTACACAGTGATGAAGTGAGTCTTTGCCAAGCCAGCTGGCTCTGCCTGAAAGCTTGCTTGTGCTGCTAAGAGAAAGCTTGTCTCCATGTCTCAAAGGGATGTCCTTTCACTCTTAAACAGCTTTTTTCTTCATGGATTTAAGTGTGTTTACATTTCTTTCTCCAAGTGCTGACTCTGTATCACTGCTGGTTTTCCTATCTCTGGCTTATAGATGCTGTTCATACTTCTCACTTGTGGACAACATCATCATCAAGCTTCATATTATGAACATTCCTTGGCAGAGCTTTTCTGAGAGGTGATTTTTCCATTAGGGGATTTTTCTTCATTTTGACTTTGCTCCTAAACTCTCCACTGAGTCTGTCTGGATGCTGGGAGCCCACTCCAGACTGACTGCAACAAAATCCCCATATTTATGCTCACCTCTCCTTAGTGAGGTATTCATAAATACTGTCATGTTTTCTAATCTAAACTCATGGTAAAGTTCACACATTTCTTCAGTAAGACTGAAAGGAAGTGTTAAGCAAAACTTAATGTGAAGGTATGCATGAGATATTAGAAAGGAACTAAATCTTGCTGTGAAATTGTGTTTTTGCATTACAGGGAGGCTCAAAAATTGGATTCTCTTAAGTTCCAAAATTAATACTTGGTTTCTTTGAAAAAAAGACCAACATGTGGCAATAAGAAAGATTTGGATTTCTGTTTTCTGCCTGAATTTGTGACTGATGTGAATGTCATCTCGAATTTTTTTACTGCCTGAGACTTCAGGGATTTGGATTTTATATTTACCTCACTGAATGCATTGTTGAAATCAATTTTGTCTTAGGATAATAAACTAAACCTCAGATAGACAGCCTCACAAAATGCAATGTTTTAAACATTTTTACTATTTCACAGAAATAAATTGGGCTGTAAGCAGAACTCTAATGCCACTTGGGTACAAAACCAACTTTGTTTTGGTTCATTTTCTTCTGGAGGAAGACCAAAAACTGCTTTAGAGCACTGGCTAGGGCACTTATCCAGGCCGACATAAACAATGTCTTCTCCCAGGGCTTGGACATCTAGTTCTTATGTTTAATGTCCATATTCTAATCCCTGCGATAGGTGCCTATTTAGATGTCAGGCAAGGGTAAGAAGTGATTGTTTTTCTACTTTCAATCTGAAATTGCATTCCAGACCAATGTTTTTCAGAAACTGATATATCTGAGAAGATAGAAGAAGGAATTTTGGACACATCATCACTTTGAGAGAAAAAAAAATCAACTTTGATTTAAAATTCCTCACTACACAATGTTCCAAAATTCATTAGGAATTACAAATTACCAAAAGAATGTGGTACTCATAGAATAAGTTGTAAGACAGACAAAAAGGCTGGAATATAGTATGAGAACAACTTCATGTTCACTGTATTATCTTATATGAAAATAATTCAATTTCATTAATCATTCTCAGTATGAGTATGTTGTTTCCATAATAGTTTATGAAAACAATACCTAGTTATTGAGATCCTTGTCATACAAAGATGGTTAAATTTCAAGGAGGGTCAGTAAAATGTGAAGGTAGACCATTACTTTGTAAATGATTTTGGACTGGAATGAGATGATGGCTGAGTTATTACGATGAAGGTTTTGCTCTTTGCCTTCTGCCCCCTAAAAAACTTCTTTCCCCATCCAAAATCAAGCAGCAGGGAACCAGCAGAGCTAAAGAACTATAGCACTTACAAAAGAGGATGCTTCAAAAAAATCTAATCATATAAATAAACCCAATTTTTCTCATATAAGAAGCTTCCAGACCTGTCTGGTCTTTATCTATACCTCTTATAGATGAGTGGAGTGTGTGTGTTTCATCCTTTAAAGTGAAACAATATTTTTAAAAACTTGTCTTGGCAATTAATTCACCTCTGGTCACAGACTAATTAAGGGAAGAACCGCCAAATAACATTGCCTTTGTTGGTAAACAATAAAAACATACAGAGTACTGTGGCCAAGAGTGTACTCTAAAAGTGAGAAAATCGTGTAATTGTTCCCCAGAATAGGTTAAAGTATTTTTGGATAAGAACCAGACGAAGGAGAATGATACAATTATCCTTGTAATCCTGAGAGAAATGTTACCTCATTTTTTGAAAAAAAGTATTGCCAGACAGAGCAATTTAAATCAAATAACCCTTGCTCCACTGAAAATCTGAAGCAAACCTCAATTAAATTGTCAAAATACCCCAGATGTCCTGTTTTCAGTATGTCCAGTCTGACTCATCTAGAACTGTGAAAAAAGGTTAATGATTTTTTTCAACCCACCTCTGTAGAGTCAAAAAGCTTCATTTGCCTCCCTTACCATAATCAAATGGAAGCCATATTACAACCATTGAAAATCTTGTTCAGAGAGTTGAAACAATTTTAGGCTCCTTCTACTTAGTTCAAGTGAAACATGCTCTGTGTCCTACTTAGGAACAGAAAATTGCACCTTAGCACTCCTCACAGCTACTGTTAATTGTCACAGGGTTGTTACCTGTTATATACTGCTTTAGATAGAGTTTTTAAAGACTTTTAGACTTAAAACTCTACTGCTGCTTCATAAAGAGCATAGCTATTACTTTCAAAATCTCTGTCTGGATGCTGCTTCTAAATCATTCAAGTGAAACTGAAGTCATTTACACTTACACTTGAAATGGAATATGACATGTCAGATTAAAGCCCTCCATCTAAACAGTATTTATTTTTAGTAAACCACTACTTCAGCTCATAAGCTAATTATTACTGTAATGATAGAAGTACTGCAGGAATTCTCTGCCAAAGTTCATTTAATTTGCATTTTAATATACTAAATCTTCTTTTCATTAATAGTGCTGATACAGGAGTTTAAGAGACAAAATAAAGATGTGGGTGTGTTTGTGGATAACTCTGAAATCCACTGTGGCATATAAAAGCAAATGAGAATCCTCTCTTTGGCACCATTACCTAAATTCCTCTCCACATCTTTTCTGTGGGAGATGAAGGCTGTGCAGATGGTTTGGCATAATTCACTCAACCAAATGATTCAGAGGCAGGAAGGTAAAGCCCAGTTTACTTAAAAATTCCTTTCTTTTTGCAGTGTACTACAGGAATTTGCTACCTGGAAGATTTTCTTTGTTAGAATTTTAACAACTTAGTCTGGTAAGATGCCATATTTTTCCAGCTTTGCTTCTTCAAAAAGCCTCTCAGAGAACACTGTAACAAAGTTATCATATTTGCGTTTTGACAGAGCTGAAATACAGGTGTTAAAATGACATTGACAGCAGCACATTTGTAAACTTCTGTATTTGCCACTTTTGTATTAAAGCCATCTAATGAAAGCACAAATGAAAGCAAAGAGTTACCAGAAGGCAATAGCTACCTGCACTAGGAGGTTTGTTTGACTTCTTTGTGAGAGAGATATTTTCTAAAGAGCCATAATTGGAGATGAAAATCAATTTGTCACAAAGTCCCTTTTTTCAGTCTTTCCTTAAGTGCTATCCCTTTATCTGCCTTGACAGAATTTACCCAGCTGTTTTCTTGTGTATCTTAGATAAAATGACCATATCTTCAAACTGCTGCCAAACAGAACTATTTTCTGATGGCATTTTTATAGAGTTACAAAAGATCCTCACAAAATGTATGATGCTGTGCTTTTAAAGTTTACCTCAACCTCAGTATTATCAGCTTATGTTTCAGTAGTGACATATGTGCATCTCTCATGGGAACTGAGGAACTGAGCCGTAGGAGATTTTTTTATCAGAAACTTTTGGATTTTGAATAGGAATCTCACATTTTACAGAAAGCTTTGAGAGTCACTGTGAGCAAAAGAGCAACTTTCATAATGAGTCTCTTTTCTTACAAGCCAGCGTTCTGCCTCATTTATTTCTTTTAAGTGTTTTACTCTGCAAGTAGTGCCATTAAAAGCAATGCTAGAGACAACCTGAATCTTGAAAAGAGAAGGAAAAATGTATTGTAGTTTTTAGGAAACAAAGCGGAGAGTTCAGACAAAAAAGCCAAATCCCAGCTAACTCAAAATCTGCTGTAAACCCTTTGTGTAATGTATTATTTAGTTCAGCACATACAATTTTGTTTAGATCATATACTTCCTCCAGCTATCTTTATCTATTCATTGATCCCACCCAAATTTGTCTGCCTGATGATTTTTAGTGTTTCTATTGCTTCATAAGGTATTAATTTAAACCCAGTTGGTTTAAAGTTAGTTCTCAGATGCAACTGAGGGACAGAGAAAGTTATGACCTAGGGGAATTATAACCATTACAGGCCTGTAAATAACGTTGCCTTACATTATGTTGGTTGATTTAATTTTTTTTCCTCATGTGGCTATCCATTGACATTTGAGTTGTCCTTGGGTACTCCACTTAACCTCCTTTTGTCACTCCCTTAAAGGGGTCTAGCTCTTCCATAGGTTCTCTAACTGGTTCTTGTGGTTCATAGAAACCACAAGAACATGTCCTAAATACTTCAGGTGATGTCAAGTGGCACTGGACACCAAGCTGTACCCAGGCAAATCAAGCCTTAGAAGTTTAACTCTGTTCAAAGCATCAGAGCTGTCAGGATCAATTGATAGCTAATCGGTATCAAGATTGCAATTCATCTTCCCAGATGTGCAGGCTTAAAAATCTGCTTTAAGATGAGGTGTATGACAGTGTGAACCATACTGAATTCACTGACTTGGCATTCCCTGACTGAGATGAAAACTTGGGTCACAATGGAGACACAGATAAGGTGAATGCTGACATGAAGACCCTGACTGCTGATCTTTGTCTCTTGACTGGTTTGCACTTAGTAATTTATTCATTTTTATTTTTTTCAGTATGCTTCATAAAAATATATATAATCTGTTGTAATCAGTGGAATTTAATGTTGTTTCCATTAGCATTTTGGACACAAAAGCTCTAGGTTTACTCACCTTCTTTTTAATGAGATAAATAAACTAAGCATGACCATTATGGGCAGACAATCAGGGTTGGATGTGGTGGTTAATGAGGGCAAGTTTCCCCTCCGTTATCTCAAAGAGTCTTTTTTTGGTTTATATTATCACTGATAAATGTGTGGCTGTGTTATAGTCAAGAGGTGTTATGGACCAGTGGGTAGCTGCCATCTTATCCCTTGGCCGAACTGAGAAAGGGAAGCATGATTCTAAAGCAGTACTATGGAGTTTGAGTTATGAGAGAAATAGAAAGTGAGAAATAGAAAGGTATTTAAAAGGATATATGTGTCTACAGTAGATGATCAAGTGAAAACACTAGCTGTTTTCTGTTCGCCAGAGAGAGAATGTGCAGTCTGAAGGGCCAGGTCACTCAGCCAAGCAAGACATCTCCTTTTGTTCCCAAACATTTTTACCTGTCTTTTGTGAGCTTCCCCCAAATGACTCACTAATCCAGTCAGGATCAGTACCTAATGATTCAAAGTCCCTCAAAACGATGCTAGTTTATTTCAGATGAATCTTCATATATATGACCATGCAAATTCTTCATGTTGTTCTTGTGAAAAATTGCCTCATAAATAGTTCTGGTGAACCAGGCAGCAGACAACTTAAGTGAAACATATCATGACAAGTATGCAAATAATGTCATCAGGCCCAGCCAATAGAGTGTCAGATTACGAACCAGATCCAGCATCTTTCCTGCCACATGGTGATTCAATGTTTCTGGACTTTGTCAGCAAAAAATAAATCATGGATCTGAAAAACTTAATGCTATTTTTCAGACATGGCAAGCAGATATGTACAAAAATTACTTCAGATCTGATTTATTAAGATCACCTTTTTGTCTCCAGAGGATAACTGGAACATATGCATTTTTATTTTTTCCTCCAAAATGCTCATTTATGGAAGAACATGTTTCAGCCCTAAATGATTATTCTATGCTTGTCAGTTTTAGATTGCAGCAGCAGTTCTGTTAATGATTTCTGAGGTGATGCTGATGCCTCTGAGGCTGCCTGGCAGAACTGCTAGCATAAAACTAATGAGTATCCCGGAACGACCCTGCACTAGTAGGACATGAAGGCGAAGGGGGAAATAAATTAGAAACCTGTGTGTGTAGAAAGAATATCTGTAAAGGCACTTAATGGAGTCTAGAATAGAAAATTAATCACACATAATAATTAGGGTTTGTGAGACTATTTAATTTAATTCCATTTATACATATTTTCCACCCAATGATTAATGAACTCTAGGATAACTTGTAAGCAAAATCTGAACCTGATATATGCTTTAGAAATGTGTAGAGTAGAGAGTTATTAGACCACAACAGCTTTTATCTGCTGTTTTCATTCTACATCTAACAGGTTTCACATAATCTTTGGGTACAAAATGACATGGCTACAGTTTAAAGTGCTATTGGAACATACATAACCTGAAAGTACTTGATATAATCTAAGTGAAAAATGGTAAATTAAACAATATCAGTGTGAAGCAGACTATTATTAAACTATAAGAAAGCTAAAGTGATTACAGTTTATTGTTTCTAATTCCTCAGCCTCTAAAGTCTTATTTAGCATTTCACTTTTTCCAGGTCAGTAATATGTTGATTTTTTTTTTTTTAATACAATCATTAACTTCCAACTCTTCTTGTGAGGATAATTTACCATACTTTAAAACCCTGGAAATATTTGTCTTAAAAGTAACTATCAAGCAAACAACTAAAAAGAGGCATTAAAGATCTTGTCTTTTTTGACTTTTGAGTGCCCAAGCTAATGAGAAGTCAGTTTTGCAATTTGTGGCACAAATTTCTGAAATTCAGTGTATGTTATGCAGTCAGTGAAACCTCATGGTCATATTCATTCCTTCTGTCATTTGTGCCTGTGCCTGTGTGAAATGGTTTTAGAAGAAAGACGATTGCATTTTTCCAAAGATGGAAATAAATTCCTAATAACAGAAATAGCATAAATTCAAACCTCTTGGGTAGCACTTCAGAGATTGACACCTCTCTCTCAGATCGGCAGCTACCGATTTGTATAACTCTTCAGAGCTGCATATTCCTACTAAATGAAGTAGGGAATTCATAGTATTTTAGACCTGCATTTGAGGCCTTTGAAAGGAAAAAAAGAGAGAACATAAGAAAATTTGTGGAAAGGGGATAGATTATAAAAAATACAGATTAGATATTAATTTTTTTTTAATCAACAGCTGAAAACTTCCAAACTTCTGGAGATGTAGTCATCATACCACAGAATAAAAGAAGAATGCAAAAAATAAAAAAAATGTGAGTTTATTTCCCTGGGTGTGAAGAGTGTCAGAACAGTCTTTTTTTTTTCCCAAAATGGTATAAAAAGAGAGAAAAAAAATCAGCATTTTCTATGAAAAAATATTGTGAAGAGTTTATTTTTTGTTTTGTTTTGACTTATTCAATTTATCAAATTTCTTGTACTTTCATAGTTTCCTTCTAAAATAATCTGGGATATATAATGTCTTTTTGGTTTGACAGCAAATTTAATTCTAAATCAAAATGGTTGCATCATAATTTCTGCAATTTTACGCAGTGGAAATAGATTTTAAAAATTCAAGATCTATGCCTCATTTAGCCTGATAGTGATTTGGTTCACCAGTTCAGATATTTTATGTTTAAATATTTTCATTATGTTAAAGTAATTATAAAGGTAAGAACACTTTTAGAAAATTTGTGGAATTTTTTCTATCACATTCTTTCTAAATTAAAAGTAAAAAGCTTATAGACCTCTCCTGCTAGTATTCACTCCTCTGGGTTTTGGGTATCCTGGATTTGAGTTGAGACATAAGTACCTAAATACTGACACCTTCTCAGGTGAACCTGCAGTGAACATTTTAAGAAATCTATTTTTTTCATTCCATTAATCCTCTCTAGAGTGCATAGCAATGTGTCTTTATTCAATCACTTAAGCAGAGCTAAATGTAAGCTCATGTGATATCTTGCTTTTGTGGAAGATAACTGCAATGAATTTGTATCTGGTAGCATTTCATGAGTTGGCAGAGTCTACCAAAAGTAGAGTGGAAGAGGTTAGATGTTTAAACCTAGAGGTAAGAAAAGAGTAGGAAAACGAATGGTTTTCAGTGGAAAGGGCATTTGATTAAGTAGAAAGTCTGAAGGTCCTGAGATGAAATTGGAGACAGTTGAAAAATAAGATCCTGATCCACAGCTTCTGTTTTACCTTTGACTTCAGTGCATGCATGCTATTGAAAGCTTGTTTAATTACCTCAGACTTCTGGAAGAGAACACTCTTGTAGAAAAAGTGACAGGAATCACAGGAGAAGCACACAAATGGTAACTCTGGATCAAAAGAAAGGCTGAATCACTTGACCTAGATTTATCTTATATTTAGCTGCATAGAAGTTTAACATTTGGCAGGTACCAAGTAGTTGGTCATTTGGCATTCAACACATTCAATAGAGGTAACAAGCATGAGTATGAAAGTAGCAGCTCATTCCAAGTATTTGTATTTGTGAGATCATTCTCCGTGGAAGTACGTTTCAGAAGATCTCCACAGAGAAAATGTAGATGCCTTGCTGTTGATAAAAAAAACAGGGTGAAGTGACTGAAAGTCCAGCATATTGTACTAACATCTAAAAGGACCTCAGGCTGAATAAAGGGGCTGACAAAAACCTTATGAAGCTCAGCAAAAGGAATTGCCAAATTCTGCATCTGAGGGGGAGGAACCCCAAGCACCAGCACATGTTGGGAGCCACCTGGCTGGAAAACATCTTGGCCTGCGGTACTGGTGGACACCAAACTGAACATGAGGACACATTAGGGGGAGTGTTTTAAAAAATGAAAATGTTTTAAAAATTGAAAATATTTAAAAAATTTTATGAATTTTTTATCCAATACCAAAAGTTCCTGTTGTATTAAGCCCTGCTGTTTCCACCAGCTACTGAAGGGTTAGTTACCAGTACACACATTTAGATATGTGATGATTTACTTACGATTTTTCACACTCTGCCAACTGATAACTTTACCTTGCAGTTCTTATCTAGGCCTGTCACAGTTCAATGCAGCCATCTGTAAGCTTATGTGGAGGAAAGAGTCTTAGCAGAATAAAGAAAGAGAGCTCAAATAGAGTCCCACCTAAAAAGCAATTGGAAAAATAAAGCTGGTAATGCTCTGAATGGATAAAGGGAGCTTACCTTGAATTTCAGTTACTTCAACCCTTCCTTATATAATGATAAATCAGTGTTTATGCTTTGGCTCAACAGCTGAGTGAAAGTGTGTCAGATATAGCAAACACATAAAAAGTTTTGTGCAACAGAGAAAGTTTTCTGTCTTGCAAGTAGCAGGTTCTTTGGAAATAAAATCCTGACAGGAATTCCTGTGCAATACATATTGTATCTGTGAATACTCCTTATGTGAAAGTTATTCTACTAAATAAACCCAGTAGGACTCTATATGCATTTATTAAAATTGAGTAGACTAAAAGCTTAAACATTTTTTAGCTATATTTTTAAATTCAAATAGTGGGGACAGAACTGTTCACAGGTTGTCAAAAGGTACTTACAACATCCCCTAGAAAGTTATCGAAATAGAATGGCATTGTGAGGAGTGACTTTGCAGTACCTAACCTTAATTTATTTTTTTTCAAGTGTATTTGTTTATAAATAATCACTAGGAATAAATCAGTTTTAAAAAGCAAAAGTTCTTGTATACTACATCTTAGAACCATTGCTGTGTTAGAAACTATCATTTACACAGATAGCATTTGAGAGCGTTGGCTAGGTTAGATATTAAATAATGTCAAGAACCAAGAATCCTAGCCAGACAAGTTATGTTAAAATTATTAGCAAATATAAGGAGAATTCCTCAGAATACATTATGTAATCGTAATGGTTTGTGTTATTAAAAGTTAATGTCTTCAGGAGACTATTCTGGTTTATTTAACACACACATAAAAATTGCTCTGGCTTCTTTAAATGTATGTGTGTGTGTGTGTATGTGTGTGTATATGTGTGTGTACACTCAGAAGACAATAGTTCTGCTGTTCCATGATCACAGTGTGAGCTATGGAGCTATGGGTGTATTTTCACTTGTAGGAAGCAATGGCACTAAGTATAGCAGAAGAATACCCACAGGAGCCAAAATTTGCAAAATCTTACTCTAAAAAAGGGATAAGGTTTTTGATCTCCAGCCTAATTAGGCCAAAATATTTCTGTAGTAGGAATGAAGTCCCAGTCTAGTAAAGAATGTAAACACATTGACAGTTTTAACTGTATGGAAATCCCATCTATGATACTATATACATACATTTTAAATTTTCTCTCTCACTTGCATAATTTCTGGACTACAGTTTATTCAAGTATGAGACTCCTTAATTAAAGACTAATTCATATGCTCTGATTTACAGCTACCTTGATGCCTGTACATCTAAAGAAAGCTTAGATCTATGTTGGCATGAAAACATTCTCATGGGAACAACCGGTTCCACCATAATCCAACAAAATCATGTCCTAATTCCCTGGTCACTCCACTAAGACATTGGAAACTCCCCAGTAAGCAATATCATCAAAAACTGGCATCACCTTTTCAGAAAACAACCCTGTGAACTTTTGCTTAATAAAGAAAGGGGGATGTAAAGCTACTGAAAAAAAGATGTACTAATCTACATCTTTTTATCTACAGGTTGAAACTTTATGATAGCAGAATGGTACACAGAGTCGACCCAAGAAAAGTGCAGTACCAGTAATGTGGCATTGGATGGTAATGTGTTTGAGCTGGGTTATATTTTTCTTTCAATTAACAGCGAGTGCAATAGAAGTAATTCAAAACTAGTTTTATGCAAATATATTTATATTTCTTTTAAAATCCTCCCTAATGTGTTGATTTTTGCTGGGATAGAGTTCATTTTCTTCATGGTAGCTAGTATGATTCTGTGTTTTGGATTTGTGCAGGAAGCTGCTGAAAATTCGGGAGTGTTTTAGCTATCACTGGACAGTACTTGTAGAGTTAGGCTTTTCTCCACACCCCTCCACCAGCAAGTAGGCTGGGGGAGCACAAGGTGTTGGGAGAGGACACAGCCAAGACAGCTGACCCCAATTGACCAAAGGGATATTCCATAACATTAAAAGTGATGGAGTCCTGCTTCACTGGGGATGGTTGAACATCTGCCTGCCCATGGAAAGTAGTTAATGAATTCCTTTGTTTTGCTTTGCTTGTGTCCCCAGCTCTTGCTTTGGTTATTAAGCTGTCTTTATCTCAACCCACCCAGTCCCACTGGTGGGGCAGTGAGGGAGCAGCTGCGTGGGGCTTGGTTGCTGGCTAGAGTTAAACCACTTAGGAAGAAAATGGGCATAGGAACTCTTCTATGTTCAAACTGTCCTGCTGTCTTTTCAGCAAGTTTCCTTGTATCTTTAAATTTTTCCTACAGATGTGAGTCACTAAATTATTTTTTTGTTGTTGCTGTTCTATTGCTTTTGCATATGGTGATGGGTTACCTATGCAATGTGATTTTGGAATTCAGAACTGAAGGGTATAGTGATATGAATGTCTTCCTTTTCACACACACTGTTATCTAAATTCTCTGAGATTTAAGTCTTTCCAAACAATAATAATTGTGTGATAACTGAATGGTGGAAGATGAGAGAGCGCCATGAAGGACAAGAAGAATGGGGTAAAAAATGTTTTACAATAGTTATCTCTCAATTCAAGAAACAGGAAAATAAAATTCAGTGGAAAGAATACAACAAAGATAAGCACACAATTGGTTGGATAGCTGAAGAGTGATATTTACTTTTGAAATATAATGAAGCTAAGAAGTCACTAAAAAAATAGGACACATTTAAATGTCATATAATATCCAGCACTTTATAGGTTAAAAAAATAAGCTGGAAATTCTTCTCTAACTGTCAGCAAAAGATTCCTTCAGAATCCTCTAAAGCATCTTTACTCAACTGTGGTCAGAAAATTCGAGAGTAAATGGACCATGTTACCTATTCTAAGTGCTTCAGTGAAATTATAGTTTGTTATTTGGGATTTCTGGTTTTGGAAATTACCTAGCACAGCATACTTCTTCTGCAGCTTCCTTGTCTTTCAAAACTCCATTCAAAAAGGCCATCAACTATGCTTTCTAAATTTAAAATAATGACAGTCATCTTACATTAGGTGTTACAGAAAACACTATGATTAAAAAAAAAAAAATTGCAGTGTCTTATATCCGATTATGTCAGTACGTTTTTGCTTAAACAGCAATCCGATATGCCCAAGGGTAACTTTTTCTGACCTCAGTGAAATGTTTCCAGACTGGTACCTTTCAGCAAACATGCATTACAGACATGCATCAACACATGAGTTTCAGTCTAAAGCCTGCAAAAATAGCTGGAAAAGCACCTAACTCACCATAAAGATCAGTTCCCACATCTCAATTTCCTCCTAATCAGAGTGAAGGATTTTTTTCTTATTGATCCTGCAATATGTCTGAAAATACCTACTATCAAGAAATAGTCTTTTTTATTCACTAATCCAAAGTATTAGCAGCTTTAAACCTTTATTGGAAAGATAGTGCATGTTTTTTTAAAATGCCTGGTCATAAGTACTCAAATAGTTGAAGTTTTGTACTAGCCTCTAGGAGGCTAAGAAATTATTCACTGGATCACCAGCTCAGTTACCTGTCCTGAAAATCTCTTTGCCTACTCTGCCTGGTCTTGTTGGCTTTGTCAGAGCTAAGACAATATTCATCCATAGAATTTCTCTAAAGAAGAATTACTCATGGAAGATTCCCTGAGCTATACTCAGTTGTAAAAAAATGGGAGTGGAGCTCATCCTTACAATTATGTACAGTTTATCTTTGACTTCAGTCTGTAATGCTTGACTTTGATTTCATCTGTACAGAATAGTGGCTTCGAACATGTATCTAGAGATGCCTAGAGCATTCTGTTTGAGCTCATAGTTGTAAGCAAATCTGAAGAGGGCCATATCACGGATAAAAGGATTTCTCTTTCCAAAAGCATTCTAATAAGTTTCAAACTCGTGATTTCACCCATGCTGACCAGTTCATGAAGATGTGTTGACACATATTAATGTGCATACACAAAATTTTATGTTTCATCTTAAATAACTCCTGCCATGCACTTTGCTGCATGTTATGCTAAAGGAGATAAGGAAATAAGGGGAGAGAAGGCTGAGTCTCCTGCAAGTGGTAGATGCTGCCCATGAGAACTCTTTATAATCCTGTCGAGGTTTGCAGGTGTAATCCCATGAGAGCACCATATGAGAAAAATAGCATGAGAACAGTAAAGAAAAATTACAGCCAAAATGGAAAACACTGCCTCAGTGGCCAGCCTGGGAGAGGTACAGACTGTAAATAGCAAGTTCTTAGCTGTGCTAGAACAGTGCTGAGGCACTGGGGCACGTAGGGTGCTGTGAAACCACTTCCGCTTACAAAGTGGCAACAAATGCTTTGCTCCACTGTACTTGAAACTTCACAACAATGACTATCAGGGATAGTAGGGAATTAGAATTTTCAAACTTGTTTGCTTCATTTCAGACAGACTGTAGAGACCTCAGAGATTTACAGGTCTGTAGCTTTTCCATTTACATCAAAACTCTCATGGAATGTCAACAAATAGCCTATGAGCCGACAAAGAACATGTGTTTCTGTCTACTGAGGGAACTTGCTTTCCTAGTGAAATTCCAGATAATCAATTCCTGTATATCCCAGAGGAGAGAAAAGCTCTTATTGCTAGGATCACAACAAATTAACCATGGAACAAATGTACTATATTGCAAAGGAATATCCTTGCACTTGACCAGCACTGGAAAAAAAGAAAAAGCCAGCGTGACTGAGTGATATCAAATAAAGATACTACATCTGCATGAAAGCTTCTTGGGAAGAGACTTCTTTTACTCATGCTATGTGCAAGACCTCAAGATTCACTTGCATCACCAAGAACAGCACGTTCTTCTATATCGCATTACACTGGGCCTAATCAACACTGTCAGAGAACAGGCAGTTCTCTTACTCTCTTCCAACTATTTTGAAGACCATGAGAAGAAACTCTGATATGATGATCCATTGTAGGTTGGTGTTCTGTCTCCTTTCTTCCCATACACCAATTCTCTCTTGTGCAGATGGATCTCATGTGTGTACTTTTCTGGGATGCTGTGCTGCAAGATAACTTGGGCATTGTTGAAACCATAAAGGAGGAAATTTTTTTCCTTGTCCTACTTTATATAAATAGGCAAATGGAATGAAGACCATCATAACTTCCTGGTTATTTCCACATTTAAATGCAGAAGATTAAAATATGCAAAGAATAGCCTGACAAGCATATTTTGTAGAATTAAGCCATTAAACACACATATGTTTTCCAATGGTTAGAATACAACTCTAGGCTTGAAAGTGAAGAATTCTGGTTTATGCCAATGCCCATCAACCTTGATTTTTCGAACTCCTTATCCAAAACCAAGGTCTTAATGCCTTGCCACATATCTATTCTTCCCTCTTTGGTGCAGAAGCCTGTTGTGAAGATATACAATTTTCTTCTAAAATCTAAAATCAAATTTAATTTTTTCTGATGCAAGAAGAAAGATGAACTTTAGAGACACATCTCCATGTATATGCAAAGCATAAGCATCTTTTTTATCATAAAGAGCTTAATTTTGTATTCTGGAAATATCTTTTTACCCTTATATTAGTACGGAAAATAATCCTTCTTCATTCTCAGACTAGAAATAGTGAACTTTTTCTCTAGTCCAAGCAAATTGTAAAAGTGCTTCTTTTTTCCTGATTGTGAAAAATTGCCAAATATTCTACACTTTTTCTGAAATTAATTTTACATTGGTATTTTTTTTGTCACATGAGTGCCTGTTCAATAGGTCTTGATGTGACTGTGTTTTTATGACACACTGATAGCTGCGCATGGAATCTCATGTGCAAGTACTCTGAGGATTTCAAATGCAGCTTTCATTACAATGTTGAAACATTGTTATGAAAGGCAACTCATACTTTTCTCAATGAAAAAGTATTTATGCATGTATATTCACTCACCTTTATAAAAGCCTAGTTTCATCTGGCAAACTTAGGAAATTCATGTTGGAAAATCAGTATCTTAGTACACATCTGTTGTCATATTCTTAAGAATATGTTCTTTCTACAGAAGTTATCATTCATATATACAATTTGATGAAAATTTAATTTCTGTGACAACATTGTGATAAGAAATAATAATAATAAAATAATTAATAAAATAGTAATAAAAATGGTAATAAAAGTCAGGTTAGCTGGTGTACAGAAGGTTTAAGAGGCTACCTCTGTCCCTGTAAAAGCAATGCTTACATATTCTCCTGTAATCCAGTGATGAGACGTGAGTCCTGAAATATCAGGCCCTGCACTCTATTAAGGAGCAGAGGCGAGCAGCAAGACTCCTTTTTCAGGAGACAGCGTTTGTAACACATATTTGACCCACTGTGACAGGGTCACAAGAGAAGCACAGCAGTACTGAGATCAACTCAAGTGTTTGTGAACAATTTATCTGAAATGGATTCTCTCAAAAGGCTGTACCCTCATTCATCATCTGCTCATCAGGGGCTAGCATGGGAGTCACAGTGAAAGAAACAATCAACAAGAATGATTGACCCAGTTGTTCACCAAGTGGCTGTGCTAGGCTGAATGCTCAGAGCGTGTCTTGGACACATCAAGCAACTGATGCTACATGGAGTAAGTGGGTGGCACTGATCACACAAGGAGGTCTAATAAGAAACCACAGTTGTCCAGGAATCTTGAAAATGATCATGGACTGGCCAAAGGACACATATTTTGGAATATAACCCAAGGAGGAAGGGAAATATGCTGAAGAGGTCTCACTAATAATAAGTTACCAAAAAGTGAGAAGAAATAGCCTTGTTTATTGATGGGTCCAGATGTATTGTAGGAAAGCATTGGAGATGGAAGGAGGCCAGATATGACAAGTTGCAGAAACTGCTGAAGGAGAAGGTAACTTGAGGCAGTTTGCAGAGGTGAAAGCTCTACAGCTGGCTTTAGACATTGCTGAATGAGAAAAATGGTCAAGACTATACCTCTAAATTGACTGATGAATGGTGACTGCTGTGATGGAAGCAGAATAACTGGCAGTGCAGACGTAAACCCATCTGTGCTTCTGCATTCTAGCAAGATATTGGGTGGGGAACCTGGCTGTGAAGGTATGCCACATGGATGCACATTTGAGCATGGGTTGGACCACTGAAGAACATCAAAACAACCAGCAGGTGGGTCTGGCTGTTAAGTCTGATGTGGCTCAGGTGGATCTGGTTTGGCATTATAAGGGTGAATGAGTTTTGGCTTGGTGGGCCTATGACACCATCAAAGAAGTAATGTGACATAGAGATGGGCTCATGATCCTGGGGTGGTCTTGTCCACAGACACTACCACTCAGGTTATTCAGGTGAATGTGACACATGTTGCAATTAAGCCAGCTAAGCAGTTTGGTATGGAACCTAATGGCTGAAATCTAAATATGAGGAGGCCTGCCATATTGACTGTATCACTGTCCTGGAAACCCACCAAGGCAAACACCATGTGCTTGCAATGGTGGAAGCCAACATCAGGTGGCTGGAAACATGCCCTGTGTCCTATGCTATATATAGAATACTATCCTGGGCTTTGTACACAAGTCACGTGGTGACATGGCACCCCACAAATAATTGTCAGGCAATGGAACACATTTCCAAAACCTCATAGGCACTTGAGCCAACGAACATGGCATTGCGTGGGTATATCACAACCCCTGTCATGCACCATCCTCTGGAAAAATCAAATTATAAAATGGACTAGTAAAGACTGCACTGATAGCAGTGTATGGTTGGACTTTCAAACACTGGGAGACACATTTAGTAAAAAACACTGGTTAGTTAGCACTGGAGGATCTGGTCCTGCCCAATCAAAACTGCTATGTACTGTAGAAGGGATAGAGTGGTACACATAAAAAACTATGCTGAGAAAAACAGTCTGGGTTATTCCTGCTTCAGTAAAGACAAGCCCATTTGTGCAATTGCTTTTGCTCAAGGACCTGGGTGAACTTGATGGGTAAAGCAGGAAGATGGGTAAGTACAAAGTGTACCTGAAGGGGATTTTCTTTTGGGTGAGAATAGTCAATAAATTAGATTATATGATGTTAATTGCTGTAAAACACAATTGTATATTGTATAGTGTCACAACACAGTGTATAGTATCACTTCTAGGTGGCTAGATGTCAGCACACTGGGTGCCTCATGGAGCCCGTCTCTGCCACACTGAATTTGGGGATTGGAACTGACTCCTTTTCAATCGCCATAGCTCAGATATTACTGTAAAAATCCGTAAAATATTAATAAAGAATTTATTGTGATGAAAAGTGCACGGGTGATGAAATCACACCTGGCTTCAACATGCAAGAATCCAACACTGCGTACCATCTCTCCTGCTCTGAGACACTGTTATGACAGATAAAGGCCAAAGTAATGGACTAAATAGACTCAATGGACATATTATAGGGATAGTCCATTGACTAAGGGAATGACATCTGTTTGTGTATCTTGAAAGACAGGAAAGGTGACTGTGTACTGAAAAGTATGGGACCCGGGCATGACATAAATGTTATGAAAAAGGGGGTAGAAACTGTCCTGGTTTTGGCTGGGATTGAGCTAATTTTTTTCCTAGTATCTGGTACAGAGGTGTGTTTTGGATTTAGTGGAAGAATAATATTGATAACACACTGATGTTTTTATTTGCTGCTAAGAAGTAAAGGTAATAGCGAGGTACAAGTAAGGGTAAGGAAAGTCCTGTGCTCTGAGAGCTGCACAAGAAGCAGTGAGGGAGCACAGCCAGGATAACTGACTGAGATGGCCAGAGGGATATTCCATACCACAGAACGTCATGCCCAGTATGTAAACTCATGAATTTGGCTGCAAGGGGGCTGAATGCTGCGGGGGATTGGAATAGAAAGTGTCGGATGAAGATACCTGTCACTAAGCACTTCTGATTACTACTGGCTTTTTTTAGGTCAGCTTTTAGCTCCGTTTGAGATATCCTTTATGGCAAGAATTTACATGGAATATAGACTCTCAGTAGCTCATAACAGACCATATGTAATATGGTAAAAATCTTTAATAGTTGAGATACTGCTGTTATGTCAAGGACTTCCTTAAAAATCTTTTCACCCTGGTGTTCTCTGTGTGCCCCGGAACCATCCCAAAAGACAATAAATTTAAGAATACCTTTTGTCCTTGACAGGCTCTAAAAACCAAAGTAAAGCAAAACAAACAGAAGGGTTCTTTTCATATATTAAGAATGAAAAGAGAGAAATATTAAAAAGTCAAAAACATGTACATTCATGCTTGCTTCCACAAAAAGACAATATTCCCTCATGAATTGCTTTTCTTTTGTTATCCTTACAGTCTGACAACTAATGTCACTGTCTGCCAAGTTAATCTATTTATAAAATGCCAAACAATCAGCAATAGCAAACAAAAATCATATAGAGAGTGGCAAAACTACAAATCAGACAGCTACTGCTGATTAATTTTTCCCTAGATTTTCCCAAAGGTAGTCTGTGAGAAAAGAGGAAGAAGATTCAAGGTCTCTCTATCATTCCTATAGAGACCAAAAGAGTTAATAAATGAGTAAATAGAAATCAATAAATTTAATTATTTCTTGTATTGGTTTGCAAAATGCACTGTAGTTTTCACTACCTGATTAGCATTGATCTGTTAGGGAATAGGGGAAGGGAAAGAAGTAATCAACCAAGACAATTCCAGGCAAAGTTTATTTTCTTTTTCCAATCTGGCATTGCAGTTTCTGTGTGTCAAAGGATCATGCTTAGGAATTATACATTAGCAATCTGATCTTGAAAGTCTTAAATAAATATTAAAGAAGAGAATATTTTGTGTTCAAATAGGGTTTGTTTTCTTTTGTAGCATGCCTGGAGTCATTAGCAGCCTGTAGCATTAATCTCATAGATCGCATCTAAGACCTTAATGTAATTCTCAGAGAAATTGCTTTCTGAATGCTGTTTGGAACAAACTTCAACTCCTAATTGCCTAGGAGGAGCTCTCAGTCCAAGTAGCCATTCATTCGCATGTCCCAAATGATGAATATGCTAATGAAAAACAAAGAGAGACGTGAACATAACTTGTCCTAACATGTATTTCATACCATCTTCACAAGCTTATGAAGGGATAGAATAATGCTGACATTCAGAATTAGCTTGCCTGTTTTTTTTAAAAAAACTCTTCCCTTTTACTCTTTTAGCATTTCTTGGACTCTTCACAAAGCAAGCTGCCTTTTCCCTGAATTTACCCATAGCAGTTTATAATTAAATAGTCACATTTTGACAGGGGAAAGATATAAATTTATATTGCTCCAAAGAACTGAGAATTAAAACTTTCCTTAAATTTCTAGAGAAGCATTCCAGAAATTCTACTACTTCCTATTAATGGTGACCTACTGCATATTTTGGGTTGCCTGACCTGTTAGCACATATTCAGTACATGTGAATGGGGGCAAGGATCCTAATTCCTCATATGAATTAGTCATCCGTATTTCCCACACTGATGAAGGCATTGCTAAGTCACCTCTGATGGTGTTTATTTGGGTGTGTTGTGCTGCGATAAGAGGTGCTCTGTCATTCTGGTATGACTAAAGATGGCGGGTAAACATTTACAAAACAAAATATATTTGCTTTAATTCGCAAGCTCCACATTGGTAGAGTTTGTCATGGAATCTGACTAAAATGCCAGGAACTGGACTACCTAAACGCTCAGGTCTTCCCCAGAAAATGTTCCCAGTGACCCAAAGTAGGTTTCTATAGAAATTCTGATCTATTACCAAACTGATGTATCAACTTAACTCAGCAAATCTCCCAGGTCAAAGCCCTTTTGAAGACCTAAACCTACTTGCCTGTGGTGGCCTGTTAACCCGTGATTCTGTTATGTTCCCCCCGTTCCCTCCCTAGCCTTGGCCTCTCCCTCGGTTTCTCCCTATTTGCTCCTGTATCCCAACCCCGCCCAGGGACCGCCCA
>NW_008237222.1:2268238-2292943 GCF_000691975.1 Corvus brachyrhynchos | reverse complement strand
CCCTCACGGGAGCCCCTTCTCTACCTCCTTTATCACCACTGCATTGTAACGCTGCTAGCTGCCGGAGCCAGATCGCGGGGCTGTCCAAAATGGACTCTGGGATGCGACTGATCGCATGGACCTAGGAAACCCTCGCTGAGCTCTCAGGGAGCAGCAGCCTGGTAGGCTGAGTCCAGTGGTTACAATACTTGCCATTTTGTGTGTCTTCCCTAGGATAGGAAATGTAGTTCACTAAGTTAAATAAATAGAAGTACCAGACATGGGTTCTCCAAATAGCTGTAGATACATAGTTTACTTAGAGATACTCACTTGAACTCTCCTACACAGGGGAGTGTTCAGACTTTTCCAAAAGTCTGTTTTCAACTATAATCACTGAAACTTAGGGGCTGTGCATGAAGTATGTTTAGAAACTGAAGAAATCAGGAATCAAAAAATAACATTGAGTCCTAGAGAGAGATATGCTAACAAAAAACTTCAGGAATTAAAGAAAAACAGTATGTAGTGGGAATGAAATCTTAACCTTAATTAAAAACCTCACTATGGTGTGCCAAAACTTGTTTGATCTTGATAACAGGAGTAAAAAAAGATTATTGAAATATAAAAGGTAGTTATATCTAGAACTACAACAGACATCAGGTGAAATAAGTGATCATTTAACTCAAAACTGCTCAGAAAAAAAAAGTGAATAATTCTACTGTATTTCTTCACTTTTAGTGAAAAAAGTGGAATTTAGACTATTACTAAATATATGTACGTTACTAAGGAAATATCATCAGTTGATGAGGATATGAAATAATGTTAAAAATGCAGGAGGCTGTGCAACACAAATTGAGTTTCTAAATTTAGCAGACTATTTAAAGTCTTAACAAGTAATCATGTCTTCTTAATTCATTTCATAAATTCCTGTCACAAACTGGTGTTTTTTCCCAAATGATCTTGTCAATACAGAGTAAAATTTACTAACAGTACTAAAACGATGAACATTTTGAATACTGATCATTGCTTAACACTGAACTGCTTTCTGTAATGATTATGATTTAACAAGAGTCATGCAATCTTGTTAAATGTCTCAGTGGTCTTCAAAGGCAAAAGACTTAGAAGGTCACTGGAAACACTTTAATTATACATGGACATCTTCATTCCACTTAGACTTGAGGATAATATCTTCAGAAACTAAATAGAGCCTTAGGATCATATTGAGTTTAATATTAAATCTCTTTGCTTTAAAAGCCCTATTCTAAATTTAACTTTCAACTAATCAAATAGTACACCTTAATGCAACTTTTAAGCTTTTTCTGTTGAATTATATTCAGTGGTTATCATACAGTTTAAACAATAATTCAAAATCCTTGCACTTTTATACAGTAGAAGTATTATAAATTCACAGAGTCACAGACTGGAAGAGATGGGAATGCAGGTCTGAAGGTCATCTTTTCTAACCCTTGTGCTCAAGCAGGGCACCTAGAACAGGTTGCCCAGGAGCACATTTGGATGGCTTTTGAAAAATTTAATGACCTCTCTGGGGAAAACTATTCCAGTGTTTGACCATCCTCAGAGTTAAAAGGCTGTTTCCTGATGTTCAGATGGAACATCCTGTGCTTCATTTTGTGCCCATTGGCTCTCATCCTGTCACTGGGCACTACTGGAAAGGGCCTGGCTCATTTTTGTAGTATCTTTTCAGGCATTTATATACAATGAAGAGATCTTCATGAGCCTTTCCTTCTTCAGGAAGAAGTCTCAGCTCTCTTAACTTTTCCTTGTACACTCTTGGTACTTAACCATCTTCATGGCCCTGTGCTGAACTCTCTTGTATGTCCATGTCTCTCCTGTACTGGGGTGCCTGGAGCTGGACCCGGTGATGCAGGTGTGACCTCCCCAGTGCCGTGGAAGAAAAAGGATCACCTCCCTCAACCTGTTGGCAATACTTCTCCTAATACAGCCTCCTAATATGATACCTTTAGACTTCTCTGACAGAGGCACATTGCTGGATCCTGTTCAGTTTCTATGTTATCTTTGAACATCTGACTAAAATATTTAAAACTTAGTTACAGATGAAAATATGAAGCTATTAATAAAATTATTTTGACATAGTGTCCAAGTTGAATAAACATTAGAATTTTGATCAAATGACCATTAGAAGGAAGATTTTAAAGCAGAGAGAAAAATCTGTAAAGAAGTTTGCAGGAAGTGTGATTTCCTGCTCCTTCCTTACATAAGGTTTTTTAATCATGGTAAGTGTGTAAGAAAAGTTTTAAATTACTGTTGTGCTTACCTTTTCATTTTCAAACTTTCTAATTTGACATGATGTTAGTCTTTTACCCTTTACTTTATAGCAGTGACATTCTTTTGTTTTCTATAGTGACTTTCTGATAATTTAGAAATTCCTTTCAATAAATTATGAGAAAAAGATTGACCCTAAACAAACAACTCTCTAATCTACTACTCTACTTCATAACAATTTTAAATACATTTAGTGGCATCTTCCTGCTTGAATATAAGCAATGGTTTTTTTGTAGCTTTCTTATTTTTACTGAGTATGCAGATTTATTAATTGTTACTATTTGTCTCCCTCAAACTTTTTTTCATCTAACTTGTATTTGAATAGGGTAAAGATTTCCTATTTAGAGTATTTTTTGCAAGTATTGTTCTTTGTACAGAGAAAAGAAATTAAGATAAATTCTCTTGATCGTGAATTTAACAAGGAGGGCTTATCAAAAACCTTTTCTCCACATTCCTCCCTTTTGTAGACAAGCCCAAGTTACTCAGAACTAGAAAGTAGGATCAAAAAGACTAAAAGGAGAAAAATGGAAGTTAAATTTAAAAAAAGGAATTACAAAAAAGGATCAGCTTTTCCAATATTTCATTGACCATTTTAACTTTGAACACTAAACAAGAACAGGGGATTTTATTTACAGAATAATCTGTAGGGGAATACCAAGTGAAAAAGTAGTGTTGCCCAAATATGTTATTTTTCATTCCTTAAAAGGCCTTTGGGGATTAAAAAATCTTTTTTAATATCACTGATATGTTGTCCAGAATGAAAACACTGCAGTCATTTTTTAAATCTCCTTTTAATATGTGTATCATTGTCTGTGAAAGCAAGTAAAAAAGCTTTTTTAAGAGCAAAACCTGTTGGCCATGCTTGTGTTAAGCTTTCATTTTTAAAGGGAATTTTGCTGTAGCATTTTGATGTCAAAGACAAGTGAATTGATACAGATACAGCATAATAGGATCTTTCTATTCCCACTCTAAACTTTGGGAAACTATGAAACAATTGCTGCCTGATGGTTGATGCATCAAATGAATGCATCTGGAGTGTAGTGTTTGGCACTGACTTTTTTGGAAACCACAGTCAGTCACCAGTGCCCTACACCCTGGTTTATCTGCCTCTCAAAAAGGATTATTATTTAGTTAATCAAAGGCTCAGTAAGGCTTAATGAATACATGTAATGAGTCCTAGGAGCTCCAGGTGAACATCCTTGTACAGAAGAGAAAATTGTTATTATGAAGCAGACTTTGTGAAGTGCAGGAAGGCCTTGTGCCAGAGCAGGGTAGTTGCACCAGGAACAGACAAACCAGATTGGAAGCCAAAGTCAACTGTCACTTGATATTTTTATGTCTGGACTCCATTGTGAGATACCTGACTCCCTGCTTTACCAGGATTACAGCTCTCTACCTTCCCCCCTCAGTATCAGACCTCTTCTGTCCTTCAGGTATCTTCCCCACACTAAATGACAACATATAGGAGCTGATGACATTCTCCCTCTGGGCTAAAACCCTTATTGTATTGTTTAAGGCAGAAGATAGTCTCTCAAGAAAACTTTTAATCCAATTTCCATAAAAGAATTTCAATGATATTTTGTCTAAATCTGTTATTCCCTGATCAAGCTGTTCCTGTTCCACTCCTTATCCCATTGCATAGAATAAAGCTTATTTCCCAAGGACCTACTGTGGCTTCTGCCCTTTGTGAGAGATTTAAGCTTGTGCTCCATTCACAATAAAAAGGGCTGTGTAGAAGCAGAAAGTGTCATCTTTGAAGAGGGATGAGCTATTTCTGCAGTCAGTGAGGGACATTAGAGGATTTCTGTGTAGGGATCTTGACAAAAATTTCTTCTTTATTTCTTCACCTGGAGACACGCTCATTTTCAGTGAGTTAGCATTTCATTGTTGTGCAGTTGTTTAATGTTGCTTTCCTTTGACAAATGGTACCTTTTCAACTAAATAAAACAAGTTAAAAATGAACTGTGTAAGTAACTCATTAGCTAATATCCATGCAAAATCTACAAACCCTGTGTGTAGAAATAAAACTAAAATAATAGAAAATACCTCAGGCAAGTTAAGAAAGTGAAGCTGAAATTTAGAGCAAGAATTTTTTTGAAGGTGTCTGTATCATTACTGATATGCTATATGTTTATAAGTGTGTTTATTTAAATTGCTTCTGCTCTAGTATTCATTTGATGTGACAGTCAAATCATTGGGAAAACAAAGGTCAAATTCTCTCTTCAGAAGGCATGTTAAGTTCCTTCTTGTTTAATGAGAGCTGAACTTTCAGGGCAGTGCTGCTTCCCAAGTGTTGTCAATGCAGCTGAAGTTGTGAATAATAGAGTCTCAGTGGAGGCTTTGTTCTTCCAAAAAATTCACATAACATTTAGCTGGGGTGATTCAGAAACTAAATCAAGCTTATAGAAGATATATATTTGATATATGAAACAATAACAAAATATGTATTTACATAAAAATACATATTTTAAAGCAGTCAGGCTTACTGTCACCCTTTCAGTTATTTGTTTTGAACAGTGAGCCACAAGAACATGTTCAATATTCTTAAACTGTGTGACTTTATTGGACTTTATAAACATAAGGAAGGGGTCAGCCCTCAAATTATAAATAAAATCATGATAGGCTGGGCTATAAAAAATCAGGATAGTAGGATATTACATTTTTCAATGTAACATCTCTTTGTTTTGAGCTGTTGAATTTAGGAGTGAAAATGTCTCTGGCAGAACAGGTAGAATTGTATTTGAGTGGGAGAAAATACCTTTATGATCTTTGGAAAACTCTTTTGTTTACCATGGGTAGTAGCGTCCAAAGTGTTGTTTGATAGGCATGTAATGCTGGTGTATTTTCTCCTGTATAAACTGTACGGCTGGAAGAAACCTTTAAAGGTGAACTTAGCAAACACTCAGAGGGACCACATCAGTCTTGAAGATTTATTCTGTGCAGAGACACTGTCACCAAGTGCCCTCCAGTCCTGCACAGCTCCTGTGTGACAACCTGTCAGCAGGACTTTGTATTCTCCATCCCAAGGCAGCAAGCAGGAGGCTTGGGTCTCCTTCAGTCTAGTTCTGCCAGAATTGTCAGGGGGCAAGAAGAGATTGTTCTACACTCTGAGTAACCCACTTCTGGCAGCAGATGCTTGAGGGAGAATGTCTTTTGGTATGAAGAGATAGAAACATGAGGAAGGGGGAGATAAGAATGTGTTGAGATGGACAGAACCTAGGCTTGGGCACTGTGGCTGGTATGTTGGGAAGCAATGGATAGCTAGCAAGGGCAGCAGGGGTAAAGATGAGAGGAGAAAAGGGAGAAACACTGGAACAAATGGGATTCCCTTTATCTTTTCAGAAATAATTGTAAAACATACAGATGTCATCAAATTGTCATGGCTATGGTCTTAAAAAAACAAGTGGCACAGATTTTCCTGTTTGAGTGATCATGAGACAAACACTCCTTGGAGGAAAGAGTATGTAGTAGTCTTAGAGTTGTTTTACTGTAGGCCTTGCTATGATTTCCGGTGAATTTTCTAGGTTAATGCATTCTTCTAATGAGAGATTGAGAATCTAAAATTGATAAAACCTTTTTTTCCCTATTTCATTTTTTTTACAGGACAACCTTTTCCGTAATCCCTTTATAATTACAAAGTAGATGTATGTCAAAGGCTGACAATTTCACCATGAAAAGCATCTACTTTAAGTCCATTCACATTACTTGAAAAACTATTTCCTAATCTTTAAGGGCTCTTTTCAAATCAAAACCTCAATTCTTGGGCATTTGTAACTGTGCAGATCATTGTAAGATGAAGATCTTCTGCCACCTTATTCACTAGTACATCTTCATGAACATTTTTACCAGGCAGACAACCATAATTTTGCCAACTTCAGTGTTGTGAACATGGA
Source organism: Corvus brachyrhynchos (assembly GCF_000691975.1). Lineage (NCBI taxonomy): Eukaryota > Metazoa > Chordata > Aves > Passeriformes > Corvidae > Corvus > Corvus brachyrhynchos. The sequence goes on along the minus strand of NW_008237222.1, from coordinate 2,286,770 downwards.
AAGAGTTTCCTGTCTGGAGGATTGTTTCAGGAGTTTATACATTTGCTCAGATAAGGAAAAAATATTTCTAATCTGCAAATTGCTCTGGAAATATTGAATAAAGGGAGAAAAAAAGGGCAGGCATTGGTTAAGCAAATAAAAACATGCTGAACCACTCATTTTGGATAATTTATTTTTCATTTGATCTTTCAGTTAATTTTTTGTGTAATAGGTAGGCTAAAACTAGTAATAACTATAAACAGTACATAATTTTTATTGAACCTGAAACTTGGATTTTTCAGCAATTTCAGGACTCTAGCCAGGTGTAACTTGCAATATTAAAATAAGAATATAGCTTTTTAAAAGGTTACAGCATTCCAAATTTAACTTCATCTTCAAATCCATTTCCACTAAAAAGGAATTATTTATGGATTTTAAGGTTCAAAGATATTCCTCCCTTACCCTTTTCATGCTAGTTGTTCCCTGTCTGACTTAAGCGGTCTAGGTAAAGGCAGAATTGAGTTAGAATTTAATGAGTTTTTAAAGTAATGATGTGACAAGTTAATAATTGAGGTTTTTAAACCACAATGCTATTGTGAATCAAAAAATAAAAACAATTAATATTTTATATGTTTTATTTTTCTTTAGGTTCACTATTAGTCCCAGACTAACCACAGGAATCTCAACATATCTCCTGTGTTCATTCACAGCAGGGGTGAGAAAGTGTGCCAACCAAACTCCTGGAAGAAAAGGCAAGATTGGATAAAACATTAAAAGAGAAAGAGAAATAAAAGAATATGAAGACATGGTGTCCAACAAACACTTATGAATCATTCACCACCAACACTACTTTGTATTTTTTTAGTTTTGTTGGCTTCTAATTCTGAAAGTGATTTGTCCTTCAAAATTTCCTATTTCATTCTCTACAAGGAATGAGAAGTGTGGTACCAACCAATAGCTTCATCAGTTCAGTTCCTGAAAAGCACTCAGGCAACTAAGGAATTTTCACTCCTATAAAATACAGCCATATTATCTTCATCAGGTGTCAGTGACCACCTTATTATTCACAGTTAATTAATTCAAGTCACTTCTCACTTCTACATATATAGATGACATGGCATTTATAGAGGATTGTAAAAGTAGGAAGGCAGATGAAGCCTGAGAGCTCATAAGCAGCCCTTTTGGAGAATTTAATAAGTTCAATGAATGTTCTCAAATGTTGAATTAAAAAATGGTATTAGTAAGGAGAGAGAGAGTAATTTGTTAAAAAATGCATATCCCTTTTGCTTTCCCTTGACATTTATAACATCCAAAGTAATTGAAACAACAGTTGGGGCAGTTAGGGTAGTTCTATAAACAGCAGTAGATCAGCAGGTGGTAACAATAGTAATTTGGAATGGAACAGAACTGACCTCTTCACTTCTTTTTTTTTAACACAGGATTTTATTTTAATTTGTTTCAGAAAACTTCAAAGAGAATGTAAAAAAAAAGCCTTTATATACTTTGTGAAATATATAATTAATTCTCTTATCACTCAGATGCAGCCTTGATATGAGAATAATGAATGCTTTAGAAATACAAAGAGATTGGATTTTCTTTATGTTTCTAATCAGAGACAGTTTAGGTAGCTTAGATCCACAGTTTTGGATTTGTAAAAAACAAACAGCTTATGTATTCAGGAAGATCTTACAGAAACAAAACCCAAATGAGGTTTTCTTTTGACTCAGAAGTGTAGGAGGACCCAATCTCAAACATTATATATCTCAGCAAACACAAGCAGCCCATTTTAACTCATTTTACAGCACACACAGCTGCACTTAGGTGCATGAAGCACTTTTCGAGACATAACAGAAATATATCAACAGAAGGTAGGAGTACAGATTTTCTTCAATTCTGTAAAAATAAAGGCTTAGCAGGTGTTAGTGACAAATTTATTTAATACCAGAAATCTAGTACTATTTTGGAAAGTTAAATCTGTAATTTTGTGTCTGAATCATAGTCTTGGTTTATTTGACATCTTTATAGCACAAATCACACTGAGTACCTCTCAATAAATTCAGTGTCATTCAGCAAGTCATAAGAAATATGTCATTACCACCATATTAGAGATTTGAAAACCAAGCACAAGGAATTCAAGAGACCTTCTGTTCACAAGGACTAAAAACATTATGACAATTGAAAGACTGCTGAAAATTTTGTAATCTCTACCTGTTTTGCTTTAAACCTAGACACCAAGTTTTGCTGTAAGTCTACATCCATGAAGCATTCATACTTTAACCCCACTTATAATAAATATAGAGCAGTAAGAGCTAATTTAATAGTTGGAGATAGTGGTCTTACCAATAATTTCATACAGGGTTTTTTGTTGAATGTTGCTTGGGCTTTTTTTAAAATTTTTTTTCCAGTCACTGCCATTAATATAGATAAATATCAAGGTATTTTTCTCCTGTTCTGCTAATTTTTTTTTGTTTTTTGGGATCACTTTCTCTTCTGATATTATCTGTATTTACAGTGATTTTTTCCTCTCTTTTCCCAGAGAAGAACTATGTTTATCACAGACACAAATAATAAATCTATGTATGGGCATATAACTGTCTGGTTTTGACACTTCTGCTTCTGGATGTTTGTGATCCAATTGTTCTGAATTGAGATATGCATTCTCAATGAATTAAGGATCAAGAGAACAACAGTCTGCACTTCTTCCCAGTTTTGATATTTCTACTTACATGGCAAATTTGCAGCTGCAATTGTAAGCTCTTGCTCTAATGTAATTTTGTCATTGTAATTGCTTCTTCAGAAATCAATGTTGCTGCCATGATAAATAATAAAACCCTAACAAAGGTAATAAAAGTCCAGGGCATTTGCTCAGGTTACAGGTTTCTCAGGTGAATACACCCTTCTCCCTGTGTTTGCCTCGACAAATGTCATGAGTGATAGAATAAGTGAATTTCAATGAGATTTAGCTCTAGAAGTGCGAGGGAGGGGAGAATATTACCAAATGTTTTACAACAACATATGTTCGTTACTAATGGTGTTACACAAAATCATAAATAATGAAAGAAATTGATATCCTGAGTGCAGTTTGTCTAGCATGTCTCAATTATACTAGCACGGGGTATATATCAAGTTTATGGTATTGTGTAAATCTTTATTAAACACTATAAAAGGTTTACACTTTTGTAACAATATGCAAATAGACCATTTAATTTACTTACAGACCTATCAAAATAAAATCCCCATAGGGTATATAGGCAGCAGTAAACAAAATCAGGAGTTTGCTGCTGACCTTTTTATAACTGCTAAGCTTCCAGGTACTGCAGGGAATACAAAACTTGCTGTGGTAGCTTCTCTGCAGCAGCAGACAATGACAGATGATGTTTTGGAGTACTGTGTACTATCTTATAGTATGGGTTAATTCATGATGGACATATTGTACACATGAATGTATTTTTTCTGAACTGGCAAGTGGAATAGGGGTTCTAAAAAGCCATCAGGAACTGTAAGTGCAGATTGCTCTTCAAATCCCCACTATAGTGACGTAGGTTCAGTTGAAGCTGAATTTCATAGATACTTTCCTATTTTTTTGGTGAATCAACTCATGAAAATAACTTTTTGTCCTCACAGGGAACTCTGGGCAACTGAACACTACTCTGTGAGATATGCCACAGGATATTATCTATCTTCCTTCTTCTGACGGGAGATTGATATACCAAAAAATAGCTGCACTCAAGAAAAGCTAAGCCATTTCATATCAGAAAAAGAAGTAGTGTTTTATTGGAAAAGAAGTAAAATCAGGACAGCATTAGAAAGAGTATGATAATAATTTACAATGCATTTGTATTTGATACAAAAACTGTTAATAATTTTCACTTTCAGAGAAGCATCCTAACCGAAAGGACATAGGCATTATTATTTCCTCTGCCTGTATTTTAAAAGACTCGTTCAATTTAATATTCGCACTGATTTTAAGGGATGCTGTTAAGAAGGCAGGCTGCAGATACCTGCCACTCAGTACTGCTTGTGGCCTGGTTGTAGAGAAGTTAAGTACAAAGTAGGAAGAGTGCATGGATATGAATATAAAATAGGTGCATCTTGGATCCTGAGAGAGTAGTTAGTCTGGATCAGTCATTTCTAGACTGAGTACTGTTTCCTCTAGCCAAGTTGTTGCGAAATAGAAAGTGAAATGCTGAAGGCCAGGATAGTGTTTTGTGAAGGATAGTCAGGATAGTGACTCTCATGAAGAGAGTGACACCTTTTAGAACCCCTGAGTCAGGTGCCTAAACCCCAAAGAGAAATGGGATTTAAAACAGTTTCCTGATTTCAGTTGCACATTTTCTTGGTCTCTTTAGTGTATTGGACAGCACCGAATTTTTTTTCTTTCTGGGACACCCCAAAAAGTACCTGTTTTTCACTCGTATTGCTATCATTCTCTTTCTAATCCAATTCTAGTCAAGAGTGACTTAAGTGAACCAAATCTCTACTGCAATCATCATTATTGTCATGAAGCAAAACTGAACATCACCCATGTCAGGTGTGCCAGTTTGTTACTCCAAGATGACAATTACTCTATCCTTCCTCCAGCTAAAAACTAGAGATATGTAGTACTATCGGCATAATGCTTCAAGTGAAATACAGGTCTAAATGCTGAAGTCATTCCAGAGTAGGTAAATAGAGCACTTCAAGATGGAAGTGCTACAGAAGTGGAAAGGATTATACCTACTGCCATTGAACAAGTAGATTCTGTTCCATTTATTGATGAATTTCTGTTTATAATTTTCAATGCAGTCTCCCTTGATTATCTTAATCACGTGATAGAAATGTTTGCAGAAATAGATGGCAGACTGAAAAGTGTTACTTTATGTATTAATTAGCATTCATGCAGTCTAAACCCAGACTTTCAAAGAATATGTAATTGTAAAAACCTATTTGTTAATGGATGAGTTTACTTTCTCCTCTAAATATATCCAGGAACTATTATACCTTTGTTATTTACAATCCATTGGTAATACCTAATTCATGCAACACCATTTATTTTACCAGTGCTGATAGCACACTGTTTCTCCTTAGCTGCACACAGCTCCATTTTGCATTTAAGGTTTTATGTCTTAGTTTTAAGCCATTCATGGCCTTTTTTCCTATTGTATGTGAGCCTATGTTTGTGAATACATGTGTATACATATGACAACAGGAAGAGTTTTTAAGGGGTTTTTTTTTCATTGGCTGTAGAAAATAACTTTTGGTCTCTATGCAATACAGATGTTATTTTCTTTAAATGCTGTTAAAGCAGACTTGTAAGCAACTCTGGAACAAAGATTTATTGTGGGATAAGAATGGCAGTAATATTTTACATTTAGATGAGATTTGTCAAAGCATATCACAAGTTACCTACATATAAGATTAGTGATGAATTGCAGCTCCCTCTGAGCTGTGAACTCAAGGAAGTTGGTTGGCAAACCCAGTAGAGACCCATGTTAAAAACATCATATATTTAAATAGGTTTGGGTTTTTTTTTAAATTAATTCTATTGTATAGACTTGGTGCATTTTTTTTCTTTTCAGTATTACTCTGATACATAGATGTTGGACTAGCACCTCTCTGTTTTCTACCATTAAAAAACTTTTAATTCTTCCAACTGCAATGATTTAAAATCTAAAGATCTTCCCATTGAAATATTCTTTTCCTTTACAAAGATTTACTGACTAAGTAGGATTAATACATAATGAGAAAGCAAATATCATAAAGTGAAGATTGTGCTGTAACCCGGAAAAACTGGGGAGAAGAGATAGCAGTCTGGGAATGCTAGAAGTTGACATATTTTTTATTCCAAAACTTAGTCTATAAGTTTATGACTGTGTCCTTTTATGCTTATTCATGGAGATTGTCCTACAGGAATGCTTTTGTATAATAGCATTATGAGGATCTTAAATGAATGTTATGAAACTTATGATTGAGTCATGAGCTTTTTCCTAAAAAAAATTCCATTTCCTTTTAAGTGAGTTGCTTTGATGAACAGGAGAAAACCAACCAACCAACCAACCAACTCCTCCCCCCCCAAAAAATATGTGCTCTCAAAATTAGTTCAGATTGACATTTGAGGTACCAACTAACAGATCCAATAAAATCCTGAGATAATATCTCAGTATCACAGGATCAACTAGATTGGAAAAACCTCTGAGGTCATCAAGCCCAGCCTATGACTGAACACCAGCAAATCAGCTAGACCGTGGCACTGAGTGCCATGTCCAGTCTTTCCTTAAACACCTCCAGTGACTCCACCAGGCAGCCCATTCCAACATCCAATCACTCTTTCTGTGAAGAAAATCCTCCTAATATGCAACCTAAACCTCCCCTGCCAAGCATAAGACCACGTTTTCTTGCCCTGTTGCTACTTATCTGAGAGAAGAGAGTGATAAGGTCCTCCCTGAGGGGAGTCCCCAGACTAAACCGCCCAAGCTCCCTCAGATGCTCCTCCCAGGACTAGTGCTCCAAATCCTTCACCAGCTTCATTACCCTTCCTTGACACACTCCAGCACCTCAATGTCTTCCTGAATTGAGGGGTCCAGAAACTGGACACAGTACTTGAGGTGCATATGGGCTTGTCTGTAGGCATTTGAGAGACCTGCTAGTTGGGCTAAGACCGCATGAGTTAGATATTTAATTCTTTCGAAGAATATGGGTAAGAGAAGGAAACATCATAAGTAAACAATGGGGTTTGATAAAATTGCCCACTCTAAACAGCAATGAGCATCTTTCTTTCCAGAACATTCAGTTCATGGTCTAAAATTAGAGAGTGGCAAGGTCACCTGGAATGCAGAAGCAGTAAAGGAATTAGCCATATTTAATGGGATGTAGCTAAAATTTGGGTATTTAAGCCTGGATTCAAATTATTCTTCACTCCAATTCAGTCTTAACCTAGCAACTATTAACTTCCTCAATTGTCTTCAGATTTATCTCTCCAAATGCAGGCATTTTTTGTCTGCTTTACTTGTCTAGTCTTGCTCCAGAGTCAGTTGAAATAAATAGATACTTCTAGGTCACATTTTTCTGTTGTAAGCCTGGTGTTTAAAATAAATCAGATGATTCACACTCCAGACAGGTCCATTTCTCTTCATTGATTATAAATGTCTAATGTTAGGGAAAACAGAGTCTATGCCTCAGGTTCTTGGAGCAAAGGATGGTGCCATGCAGGCACCACTCAGCAGGTTCTGGGTAGCTCCTTTGTCACAAAAGCAGATTCTAGCTGTTCTGGAAGCCAAGGAATCATATTATTGTATTCTCCTGACTACACTCTTTTACTTGCTGCTTTTCACACATTTGGAGCTAGTGTTTGGCATTGACTTGGTCCCTGCCTGTAACTGCAGTGCTGTTAGGGAAATAACCTCCAGGTTTCCCTTACAGGTTCTTCAGCTGTTGGAAGCTATGTTGCCATTCATCCTGGACTGATTTTAGCTTCTGGTTTGCAGGTTCATATCTAGACCATCAGTGTAGGCTTTCAGGCTTTCACAGGAACCTTAGGCACCAAAGTACTTTTCATGCCAAGTAAGCTATCAGGATGTCAGAAATCATCTGCACACCAAACACAGGCCACAGAGACACACTGAAGTTGTAAGGTAAATGTCAGAAAGACCATTTTCCAAAGAAAACAGAGCTAGAAACTGCTGGCATAAATGTGTTTCAGGGCTCTGTAGAACACATGCCCAGAAACCATTGCAAAATAAGCACGGCAGCCCAACTGTCTCAGGACAGGATGACGAACAACTGCAGGGTTAGAATGAAAGAGCTGCAGATGGAAAAGGTGAGGGAAAAGAAAAATGGATCTGTATTTGCATACAGACATGCCAGATTCCCTTCTCCACTGTTGGCCACAAAACACACCTAAAGAATTTATAACAGTCCAGCACACACAAGCATGTCCTCCACTTTTCTTATGTGGTGATTCTACTTCTGCTCCTGGAATTGATCAAACATCTCTGAATTATGAAACCTTGCAAGCAAAGATATCTAGAGGCTGTGTCCCAGCTGTTATTTGCCTCCAACTCTATAAGTCTCTTCAAACCTATAAAGACATTACTTAGTTTTGGAAGTGATGAAACTTTATGAAATAGAACTATTTAAAACAAAATGTTTAGAATTTATGAGTAAATATTTTCCTCTTGAAGGACATGTGGTGAGGGGCTTATTCTTCACACACAGTAACTCATTCATTTTCACATTCATGTTTGTGGAAGAAAAAAAGTCTGAATTGTATTTTCCATTTTTTGGGATGCCTTTTATTTCCTTCTGTACTTTGGGTGATGAAATTTGGACTACAGCACACTGTTATCTGAAACTGCATTGCAAGGAAAATTCAAACTAGGGCAAAAAGACAAAAAATATCTATTTTTAAATACATTGATTTTAAAGCCTTCTTCATAGGTATAAGTGGTTTCTCCTAGTACAAAACAACAAGGCAGACTTTACTTTTTTGATAAGTTTGATAAGTTAATATTTGCCTGCTTTTTCTAATAGATTGGGTGGTTTAATAACAAACTCTATGACTTCTAACAAATCCTGCCAGTTTTGAAATAAATCATTATGAGATAGAACAATACTTTTTCGAGAACAAACAGTTAAATCTATCTTTGGTTGTCCGAATTTTTGTGATTTTATAATCACTATTTCTTTGCTCTGTTGCTGAAGGTACATTTTCATTGCCAAGAAGTTCTCTCTTCTAATTTTTTTTTGAGAATTTATACACATTTAGTTACACTTTTAGTCCACAGAATAATTTTGTAACTCCTGCACTTCTACTTTTGAGTACCTGATAAAAAACACTGACTGGAAAATTCTTCTTGACATTTTAGCTGTGATTAATTTACCACCTCCTTGCTTTTCTGTATGAGAATTTCAGATGCTTTTTGGCCATAGATCCATTTCACTTTAAGCTGATGTTTCACTACTGCCTGCATAGTCTTTAGCATCCGGGCTTTCCAGACCACCTTGATGTAGCACTAGAGAATGGGGCAGTGGCATGAATCCCTTGTTAGAGATGCACAGCTTTGCCATTCTAATAACCCCAGGCTGCTCAGTCATATGGCTCTCTAGTTATTTGTAATTCTTCTTGCCTCTTATGTACTAACTTTTTTTTTCAGCAGAAATTTAATATTTATTCCTAGATTCTGGATTAAAAAAAAAATATTGAATAGTCTCAGATTGAACATCAGTTCCTCTGAAAACATTCTCATTCAGTGATGAGTCTTCCTGACAGCTACTTTTGGAGACCCATCAATTTCTATTCTGTTTGGCATGTGCTTTATTTTGATTGGCATGTGCTTTATTTTGATTGAGTCTAAAGGTAATTTTAAAAAATCTGAATGTCAGATGGTTAAAGTAAAAAGTTTTAGAGAAATCTAAACATATTCAGTCTGCAGCAATGTCTTTATCTGCTAAATATGTAAACCATAAAAAAAAATAGGTTTGTCTGGCAAGCTTTATTTTCATAAAGCCATTTTGACTAGTATTAATTATACCTATATCCTCTCATTCTTTATTAACTAGTTATTATATTACCTCTTGTATTATTTCATCCAGATGGGTATCAGACTAAGCAGCTTGTTAATACCCTGGTTATCCTGCCTGCCCTTTCTGCAGTCTGTCACATCCATAGCATTGTTCTTTTATTCTGGAATATTCCAAATACCTGAAGAATATTAAAAATTAACATGATTCAGATATTTTAAAGTTGGGTCTTATATTTATGCTTAGCAGCTGTTAAAACCTCTTCCATTTCTAGTAGGCTGTAATATAGTTCATCCTCTTAAGTTTAAATAAAACATACTGGTTTTTTCCATGTGGTGCAGATGTATTTATCAAATACATCTGCCAGGTCTGCATCAATTTTTAACAAATTTACCATTTCCATTTAGTACACCTACAACAATGCAGGATTATTATTTATCCATTCTTCTTTAAAGAGCAACTTTTATTTGTGTTTAATTATCCGCAATATATGTAGTGTTTTGAATTTTTTAATCAGCTTTCTACAGTTCATGGCTTTTAAAGCTTTTTGCCTTCTACTTCCCAGTTGCTCCTTTTTGTACATTGCATTTTTAAATTTCTTATGAATTCCTTATCATCATCAAATTAAGTTAAAATGTACAAGAAAATGGCCCTTTTTGTAATTGTGCTTCTGTATTTCTGGCTGTATTCAGTGTGGCTCCACAGGGACTGCTGCTTGGGAAGTATCATTTAACAAATGGCAGAGAACAGGATGAAAATGTGTCAAGACTGACTCTGTGGAAAACATGATATCACTCAGATTTTTTAACCCATCAGCTAATTAAAATAAGTATCTTTTGTCATAACCTTTCTTATTTAAAAGACAATGTACAAAAACTAGAAAAAGTCATTCTTGATAGAAAACTGTGAGCACTTATTTCAAACTTAGTTTTGTAATATATATTTCCCTATGATCCAGAATCTGAGAACCTTTGGTACTTCAAATGCTTATGATTAAAATATTTCTCTACTGAATATTATTATTATTGTTACTGTTATTATTATGATTGTTAATATTATTAATGTCATTATTACTACTATCATTACTATTGCTATTAGTATTTAAGCATTTATGTTTCAATGGTTGTAGAAAAATTACCAAAGCAAGATCCACACTTTCAAGAGATTATGTGTGAATATTATGACAGGGCACCTGGAAAAGCTGATATTGAATCGATCTTCCTTATCTGCTCTGAACAGCTCAAATTCTGTACACCCTGGGGTAATTTCAAGAAAGAGTTAAACTAAATTTAAGATGAAACACCAGCTGGATTCAAACTTTAAAATTCAACTGCAGTTTTGCAGTGAAACAAATGCAAAAAAACCCCCAAACACAGGTCATTAAAACCTCTCAGTAACTGCATTTCAGATCAGTTCCTATTAAAACCTTTGTTTTCCTTACCTGAAATCTCTGATTCCCTTTGAAGACATGCTCCAATTTAAATTTTCTTGTCTAGTTATTCATGGGGTTTTTTATATTGTGAAGGCTATGAAATTGCTTCTGAACTATGACATTTTCAATTTTATATTCCTGGTAAAAACCATCTATGAGAATATCTCATCTGCTCTTTTTATATCTATTTTGAAGTTTCTCACCTATGTCTGTTAGTAGTCCATATAAATATAAACAGAATACAAATGCACACATATGCATGCATGATGTATATTCAGTAGAAGTACTCCAGACATATTAAGACAATTTCTCAAGCCCTGGCATACAACCTACCAGTCCAGGAAAATTTGACCTTACAGTTCAGCTGCACTCTCCTGGATCTTTCTGGCCTTTTCTCACCAAGACTCCTATTTCACAAAGGAATTTAATTTTTCTAGTTTAGGGACTCATCAGGGACTCATCAAACACAACAATAATTTTTTTAGATTTAACATCTCATTGTTTATAATTTAAAAAATTTCCATTTACAGAGCACTTTCATCCAGATTGATTCCAAAGCACTTTAAAAATTATGTCTAACAGGAATACTTGGATATTTGTGAGCAGAATGGTTCAGCTCTTGATAACCATTTAAATTACATAGTAAATTACAGAGATGGAAAATCATTAATCATTTTGTGAAAATAAGTGTTTAACTAAATAAGTTTAGTTCAAACAGCAGAACTTGTACACTGACACCTTAGAGAAATCTCTGGAAAAAATTCAAGCACCCAAGAAGTCACCTGGGATAAAAATATATCAGCCTGGACTTCTCTTAACATAAATTTGAATCTTCCCCATGGAAATTCTTTCATGTATCAAAACAAACCTGATCATCTTTAGAGGTTTATCATTCATAGTGTAAGAAGCTGTATATTTTTTTGGCTCATAAGCCTTCCTAAAAAGTGCAGGAAAGCCTGTTTTGACAAGAGTTTAAGTCTCTTGTCTCTCACTGATTGCATGTGTTCCTACTTGTGTCATGTACCACAGAATCGCCACAAATGCTCATTTTTACCCAGGCTAAGTCAAATAGTCTCCTGCAGAAGGCAGATTCTGATCATTTGCATTGTGTTATACCAGACTTGTAGCGGAACCAGTCCTCAGCATGTGCTCAGATATGTGCACTACTGTAATGGCTAATATACAGAAGCAAATCCATTCACGATTAGCAAATGAAACTGAAAAATCTAACTGCAAAATAAAATAGGTTTTTCCTGGTCAGTGTTACATCATTGATAGCTGCTAGTAATTCTATTAAATTTTCATTAGAGAGGATCTATTCAATGGATGTTATCAAACAGGAAGCATCACTAGTCTTAGAAAAGTGAGAAATGAGGATGTATTAAACCCTTGCTGCACAGTTACAAAAGGTACTAAACACATAGGAAGGTTAGCAGAGTCTTTTCATGGAAAATTTACTCTTGTCAACTTGATGAAATTATCTCGAAACCAAAACCACCCAGGCTTTCTCAAGTTCAAGAAAGCTAGCAGTGAATTACTATGATGCAAAATAAAATAAAAGCAATTAAAAAAAAGAGTTTGAAACAGGAGACAAGTTACAAAACAATGTTCATGAGGAGAAAGGAAATAATTGCTCATGATCTATAAACCAAATGTCCTGACTGAAGGCTGTATAACTGTCACTTGCTAAATAAAATTTCTTTGGTGTATGGGCAACTGCAGCAAGTTCCTGCTTTGGATACAGGAAACCTTACCAAGAGTTAGTACTTCTACCTGAGAGCTTTAATGATGGTTTCAAGAGACAAGCCCTTGGGAGTGGAGACTGAAAGGATATTAATCTAGTACTGTTTCTTTTTAAACAGCATTTAAGCATTGTGGAAGAGTATAAAATTTGCATTTTTAGTTCCATCAGCGAAAGAAGATCTCATCCTTATGACAAAGATTCTTGAATTTTTCACTCCTCTCAATTTGTTAAACATGGGAGTTCAGCCTCTTTGTTTCTTATGAACACCAGGACTCCTATACAGAGCTGTGCTTGTCAGAGCTTGTCAAAGCCTGGGACATATGATCATAGACAAAAGAGACAGCAGAAATCACCTTTTATGAAAGAAATTATGGTACAGACAATTTTGGACTGAAAACACACTATGGGTGTCCTGAAGAAGTCCTGAAACAGCAAGGGTAATACAATTGATTTGGTAGGAACATCTGGTTAATTTTTCACAAGGCGTAGAGTCCTCAAAAATCAATAACTTTCTGCTGTATCTTTATTCTTCTGAATAAACTGTGTCTGTCTAAGAAACTTGATTCCTAAGCTCAGTTAGGTTCATAAAACATTCACAGACATACACAGCAGAAAAGAAACACAAGATTTCCCAAGCAGCAGTGAGCATTTAACCCCAAGGTAGGACAAAATGAATTGTTCTTCTTTGATAGAGTATCGTCCTTGCACAGATGTGATTTCTCTTTTTTTCTTTAGTGCTATAATTTTCTTTCTTTTTGTTGGCAATACACAGGCATCTACCCAGAAATTCTTTTAAAATTTCCATTTTCCCTATGAATATTACATTTAGTCTATCACATTTTAAATTTTTAAAGCATTCAAAAGAAAGATGACTACTTTTACAAATGGTACAAGCAGGGGTGCTCATGGTGTTTCTGCTACAGTAGGCTAGCACATACTTTTTGAAGAAGGGATAACACAGCCAGAAGGGTAACAAAATACAGAAACTGTGAGAGATCAATATGAAAACAAGGAATTTTACCTAGAGGAGGCTGGAGCAAGCTCCACCTCGAATAACACTATGAAACCTAGCTGTGCTATGTTAGCTACTAAGTTAATCTTTCTGTATCTGATCTATTTAGGTCTACTGATTACAGAACATCTAGGGAAATAAATATCTTGAAATAAGTGTATGTATTTACCTGTCTGAAGCTAATCTGTGTAAATACTCGATGGGTCCATGAAACATCATGGAAGGGATGCAAGCCCCACAAGTTGGGCTCGTGATCGAGGTGTGGGCATGGCCACAGAGACTATCACACAGGTTATCCACAAATGTGAAGCACATGCTGCCATCAAGTGAGCCACACAGGTGGAATCTTGGAATAGAGGGCAGTTTCTGGCATGGTGAGGCCTGGCAAATTGACTACATTGGACCACTCCCATGAACATGCCAGGGCAAGAGCCCATGAAATGGGAAAATAATATCTATCTGTGAAAGGATGGGGGATGTAGTTAATGAAAATGTATGTTTGGTATAGAGATGGTTTAACGATGTAGTTTAAATTGTACGTGTGGGTAAGAAGGGATAATGCAATGGAACAGTTGGAAGAGGCAAAATTACGTGGAAACTGAGTACGATGCAAAATGGTATGGAATAAAGGGTAGAGATTGTATTGGGTCAGGCTGAGCTGGAGTTCATTTTCCCATACAGCCCTCACAGTGCTGTGCTTTGCATTGGTAGCTGCACAGGTGTTGATAAAAGGGGGCATCAGGGCTGTCCCTCTAACATTCCCACACCCACCAAAGTGCTGGGAGTGGGCAAGATCCTGGGAGGGGACACAATGAGACCAGCAGACCCAGATTAACCAAAGGGGTAGTCCATAACATGTGATGTCAGCTCAGATGTAAAAGCTTAGGGAGAGAGGAGGAATGGGGCATATTTTTTATTTTGCAGTGCTTGCCTTCTGAAGCCACTGCTGTGTGCGCTGAAGCCCTGCTTCCTTGGAAGTGTCTGGACATTGCTTCCTGATGGGAAGCAGAGATTAATTTTTTCCCCTTTGCTCCTGTTCAGGTAAACTTTTTCTTTTTTTTTTTTTAAATTTAGTAAACTGCCTTATCTCAACCTACTAGTTGTTTTCCATCTTATCTTCTCTCCTCTGTCCCAGTGGAGAGCGATACAGTATCTTGGTGGGCACCTGATGTCCTGCCAAGGTCAACCCACTACAACAGGACTCACCTCTCCTCCTTAATTTGCCTGTCCTTTCCGCCTCAGAGTCAGTCAATTACAGGCAATGAATGAAAATGCTGGCACATGGGACAACTTCACACAAACTGAACCCATTTTCTATAATAATTTTGACATCTTCCCCTCTCAAAATTTGTATTTTAAGTGTTTTGCAGACACTCACCATATTTGGCTACTTTTCTCATAGAAAGGCTATTTAGAAGGTTTATAACCAATTTGTGGCAATAAGGAGGGAAGGAGAATTAGTTAATTAGAACTAAAATACCAACTACTCCTCCAGACACTGTACAATGAAGCACATGACTAGGATGCAAACCTGCAGTAGTGGATGTCACCTTGAGTACTGTTATTTAATTGTCATGTCTGCACAGGCAAAAACAGATCCTTACAGGGAGATGTGAGGCATGTTACAACATACATTGAAGTTTGGGTGTGGAGTCAAAGGTCTGTGTAGCTACAACAAACTCAGAGAATGTAAAACAATTGTAAACTTCAGTGGGTTATTTTTTCTCACAGAATCAGTGACCAAGAGGGTGTAAAAACCTGGATTCATCCTCAAACTTTCCTATCATAAAATTATTTCTGATGAAACATTGCAGCAGTGAAGACAAATAACCTTAGCAGTAGAGATAACTCTGTTTACAGAAATTTCCATTATTGTAGGCAACTGGCCATGATGTTGGCCAGAATATTTTTTTAGAAAATCTCTAGATTCTAAACTATGTAGTTTTATTTTC
The DNA here is from genome assembly GCF_000691975.1 of Corvus brachyrhynchos. Lineage (NCBI taxonomy): Eukaryota > Metazoa > Chordata > Aves > Passeriformes > Corvidae > Corvus > Corvus brachyrhynchos. Next base: position 2,271,153 of record NW_008237222.1, on the reverse strand, counting down.
TCCTGTTAAGTGTAGTATCATTTGAGGTTTGGTGGGGAGCTTTTGTTTGTTTTCTTTTTAGGAAACTTATAGAAGTATGCAGTAGAAAAAGAAAAATAATACCATTAATTTTGATTTCACTTATTATATTTTTTTTTCTGGATTCTGATCTTTCAAATTTTACTTCACAGATTTTAATGACCTTTTAAAAAATTCTCAGTGCAAATAGTACAGAGAAATATAGCCTTATTGCTTATCACCTCCAATACATACCGTTATCCTACTTAGCTAGTATTTCAAGGACAAACTGTAATTGGTTAGGAGCAGGAGTGTGCATGAGCACTGAAGTATGTCAGTATCTGACTGGAGTGCATTTATATCTAAGTAGATTCTATAAGACTGAAAAGGTTGATCGAAATCTTACAGCAATAGATTTTCTTACGAGCTATCTGCAATGACCTAAATGATATAATTTGAGTTACACTGGGAAACATCCTTTCTCACAGTTAGGTGGCACAGTGTTCCAATCCATATCCATGCACTGGACAGTAAACTGACTTTGCATTTGACTGCAATCGTTAGAGAAGGGCTCTCCCATAGATAAGACATTATGATAAATTTTCATTTCATCATACAGGAAATAACATTCCATGACAGTTTCTAATTCTGATGCTTCAGACAAGTGTAAGGTATTTTACTGATTGTGGAAAAAACCCTTTTTGAATTCTTACTTCTTAATGGGAGAATGATGGAAGAAACTTGATACTCATAGGTATTAAATTCCCTGTGGAATTAAATGAATAAGGTCCTAGTTATCTAATTTCTCCAAGAAAGATCCCTGGCATCCATATATCTGCAATAAGAATGAATTTGGGTTTAGGATTAAAATTGTCACAAATTTTATCTTAAGTTTCTAGATGGAATGAAACCAAGGCCAGTCAATATCCACAAATTTTTCCTTGGTTTAATGTCAAGTCCTTAAGCTTCTTGTGGTTTTCATGAGAGGTTTTCACACACATTAGCCTGGGATTAGCAAAAAGAGCATCTGCATTTTTGCCCTTTTATAATTTCTGTTGCATGTTATGCTTAGAGAAAAATTTATGTTATGTTAAGGTTAAATTACAAAAATTTTGCAGCAATCTACTGAAAATAACCGAAGTATATACATAGAAAAAAGCATAGAAACACACACATACAGTAACAAAAGTACCATACTATGCTTTTATATAAGTGCCATTTAAAATTGCTCACTGCATGAAAAATTGTCTTGGAATTTCAGATACAAGACAAAAAATGCATTTTCAATTTCTAATTTCTCCATAACCATTGTCACTGAACAAAGACAAAGCTCATTTTTAAACCATGTTCTACAATAACAAGAGGAATGGTAATAACACATGCTGAATGCATAAGTAAAATGCCAACGACTGGAAGCTTAAGGCTTTCTCCTGACTTCATGGATCACATTTCACAGCTGTTATTTCAGCAGAAGCATGCTCTGTGCAGAAACTTGTTGCCAAGGAAAAGATTTCATTTAAAAAGCCTTTTTTCTTTATCGGTTGTTTGTTTCAGAGTACCAAAGGGCTAATGGAGAATATTTTGGTTTAAAGCATATGAAAAAGAAATTGATTCCTTTAACAGACTCGCTCAATTAATCTTTTTCTTTCCTCAAGTAAACTGCTTTTATTTTCTGAAAGCATATTGGGTGTAGGAGCACATTGGGTGTAGAAGTTGAAGGATGGAAAAGTTCAACTTCTGTTGCTCATTGCCAGATTGATCAAAGTTCAGCATGTCCTGGACTTAGAAATCTACAGCCCCCCTTGTTCCTCTTCCATCCTCCTTTCCATCTCTTCCCCTGACACTCTCCTTTCCTAATACTCTACAATCATGGAACTTTTATCTCCTGTTTGTCCATCAAAGGTAAACAAGAATTATTCTTTGAATCTTTCCCAAGTTGAAGCTAGTGATGCTTCAGAATGGTGGATGGGGTGAGATTTTAGAAAACTTTTAGCCAGTGCTCCAACTTAGCAGCTCCAGCTTTCAGAGCACCAACTCTTGGCCCCATGGAGGCCAGGGTTAGAACTTGATTATTTTCTACAGGGTCCGTATTTCGTCTTGAGTTTATGGCCAAATAGGAAATATACAAAACCTGTTTTTCTTTTCAAGCTTTTTGGTAGAAAATCAAAGCAGTGTTTTTCTGTGGATTCCTTCATATAGAATATGTTATTCATTTCAAGAAATGTGAAATATTATGGCTTCTGCAAATATTTGCAGGCAGTTTTTACCTAGTTAAGGGTCCTCTGCAAGCCAAGTGGCATATAAACTTGAGATGAGACATAACAGTAATGGGAACTTGCTATAGTTCTCTGTTTCCGTTTGTGCCCCACCAAGAACAATTTTCTAGCTGATGTAAGGTGCATTGCTGGACTTGAGAGGGACATTGAGTGCTTCACTGCTGCAGTTTTGACCAGAAGAACTTTTCTGGAGCTTCCAAAAAATCCTTTTGTCACAGAAGGGCCAGAAAAGTGAGGGAGTAACTGACACACCAGAAATAATATTGCAAAGTTGCTCTTGTTGACAGTGTCAGTTTATAAATTTTTTTATTCCTTTTAGCTGCATGCAATGTTGGAGAGTCTCTCAGGCAACACAGTACCAGTGACATCCAAAGTACCAGTTTGGAGGCAGCTGCTTTAAAAAACTCAGCCTCTGGGAATTCCTGTAGTTATACTCATAAATGGATCAACTCTCATTTTAAAGTTTCCAGATGAAGTGAGAGTTAATGTGATTGTAAAGGACAGCTACATGAATTATTATCTGAAGAACAATAGAAACAACCCATGGGAGTGAAAAAGCTGGTACAAGGAGATTAGACTTGAGCCTAAATGCCAAGACAAGACAAAGGAGAAATATACTCCAAACCCACTCTGTGATACATA